>NC_047659.1:87742526-87960026 GCF_011762505.2 Arvicanthis niloticus | reverse complement strand
GAACAAAAGATTGAACTTAAGGAAAGGGAGCTATGGAACCATGTTTTTAGATAACCTTAGCTGTCAGAACAAGGAATTGCACACGGGAGTTAAGAATCCTGGAAAATAAGGGAGAAATACTAAAAGCGATGTGTGCTCAATATGTTGTGAGCAGTGACATACAGGATGGGTGATTTTTGATTCCATTTCAAAACTAGTTTTTTAATTTTATAAATGTTACATGCAGACATAGTTTATAGTGGCAAATAATTTATAAGCCTTAGAAAACTGTAACTCTTCAACCCCCACCCCTCTGCTTGGTGGAAGACAACATGCTCACACTTGTAACTTTAGATACTTGGTTTGTTTGCTTCTAAATCACACACTTACATTGGCAAATTTCAATTTTTTTCCAGATGCTCCCATCATTCCAGGGCAGCTATTTGAAACTACTTTTTTTTTCTCACTAAGCTGTGCTGTGTCGAATTTTCTGAGATGAGACTTATGAGTCTGTTTTCATATACAGTGCTGGACACCAGGCATTCCTGATGCTGGCATCCACATGGGAAGCATGGGATGATTGCACAATGGGAGACTTTAAATGTTTTCTTTCTTTTTGACTTTATTGTTATTTGTAATATCTCTCTAATTTTCTTAATTTATAAAACAGTTTTGTACGCTTTCTTCTTTCTGCTTTCTAGGAGAGTCCCTTGGCTTTCATGTTTAGCCTCTTGGTGGTGGTTTCATCTAGTTTTGCTTGACCTTTCCAATTTTCAAAACATTTTATTTTTCTTTAACTTTATGTTTAGGTCACACCATGTTTTATTTTTTTTATAATGATTATACATACACACGCATATTAGATCTTGTCTAAAGTTCTTAATGATTGTTTCTGAAGGTTTGTTTTCCATTCAAAATTCTGTCCTATATGGCCTCTTGCTTTCTTGGTATAGTCTTCCCCTAAATATTTTAGCAGTTGAAATAGACTGGAGAAAGAGAAATACAGACTGTTGGTGGGAAGTCTGAGCTCATGGGCAGGGCTTGCTTGCTGGCTTTTTCTTTAAGATCCTTGGCTGACACAGTTTGGCAGCTAATATTTGAAACCTATTCTGTCTGCTCTTCCATCCGCTGCACGAAAGACAATTCACTCCCATGTTTCCTGTTGCAGGTCTATCTGACAGCAGTCTTATATACAACAAAGTTGGGAACTCAGAAATCAGGATACACAATATCCTAGTCATCTCAGTTTCAAAATGGCATACCAGATATCCCCGGTCAAGGCGAGCTTGGCATCCATTTCAATTTTTAGCTTTTTCCCAGTATTAGGAAGCACAGTGGCCCAGCTGCACAAGTGTGGAGGAGAAAGTGATACATACTTTAATTTTTCAAATCACATTTCCCCATTAATTTATTTATTCACTTTACATCTTGATTACAAGAACTCCCCTCCTCCAAGTCCTCCCTCACAAAACACTTCCTCCCATTCCTCTTCCCCTTCTCCTCAGATAAGGCCTTCTCCAGTACCAACCCACCCTGGCACAAGTCGTCACTGCAAGACTGGGCACATCCTCTCTCACTGAAGTCAGACAAGGCAGTCCAGTTAGGGAAACAGAATTCACAGGTAGGCAACAGAGTTAGGGACAGCCTTTGCTCCAGTGGCCCCACGTGAAGATCAAGCTGCACATCTGCTACATACATGTGGGGTCAGGGCCTAGGTCCTGCCCATGTATGCTCTTTGGTTGGAGGTTCAGTCTCTTGGAGCCCCCAAGAGTCTAGGTTAGTTGACTCTGTTGGTGTTTTGTGGAGTCTTATTCCTTTCAGGTCCCTCAATTTTTCCTCCAACTCTTCCACGAGATCCCCTGAGCTCTGGCTAATCACATTTTAAAATCATCTTTTGGTCTTGATGCTGCTGTTAACACTCTTCCAGAGGAACATGGCCCTGTGAGATTCAGAATGTTTTAGTTCTGCATTGTGAGATCGGCTGCTTTTAGGTTTCCTTACTTCTACAAGAGAAATCAGCTGTTACAGTTCCAAGGCATTTGCTGCTTCTTCCTTTTCGCTCTAGTTTTCAACGTTCAGTTGTTTTGCTATTTAATCCAGCATCTTTCCTCCTGATATTTATATTTTCTAAAAAAGATTTGTTTATTTTTATTTTGTGTGTATGGTTGTGTATCATGTGTATGGCTGTGTATCATGTATATGCAGTACTCTAGCAGCCAGAAGAGGGCAGTAGATCCTCTGGAACTGGAATTACAGATGGTTATTAGCTGCTATGTGCGTGTGGGGTGTGGGGAAAGGGCACAGGGACTGGGGACTGAACCTGGGTCCTGTGCAAGAGCAAAAAGTGCTCCACTAAGCATTCTCTCCAGCCCTGAGATTTATGTGTTGAATTTGGAGGCATTCAATCTGGCTTTTCTTAATCAGCTGCCATGTTCCTGACTAGCCTAGGCTGGTGGAAGTGTGTTCTCGCTGCTGCTGCAGCTCAGGCGGCTGGAGACACTGGCCCTGTTACCCACGAGACACCAGTGTGGGAGATGGCTCTGCCAATCTTCCATGTTGTCTCCGCAAGGCTGGGCTTTGCCCAGACCATCCCATCACCCACACAGACCCAGTAGTAAGTGAGACTCTAATGCTTAAATATTAATCAAAGGCTTTATATATTTGGTAATGCTCAATAACAATATGCCCGTATAATTAGAGGTGTTTCCAAATTAGCTAACTTAAATATAAGTTGTTACCCAGGACTGCTCTCCATACCTGCATGGCTCTTCCTCCTCCTACATCTCTGCCTCTCTGCCTCTTCCTTCTCCTCTTTCTCTTCTTTCTCCTCCTCTTCCTCTCCTTACTTCTCCCACCTTAGCTCCTCCCAACTTGTGGGGAAAATATCCCATTACATTTATGTCGTTTTCATTGAAAAATTTTAATTAATTATTTCATTTATTTGCATTCTAATCATTGCTCCCCTCCCAGTGTCCCCTCCCAGAGTTCTTCACCCTACCCTCCCCTTCACCTCTGAGAGCGTCTTTTCCATCCCCATTCCATGAGGCATCATGTCTCTACAGGATTAGGTGCATCCTCTCCCACTGAGGCCAGACAAGGCAGGCCTCTGCTACATATGTGCCAGGGACCCTGGACCAGCCCCTGTATCTCTTTGGTTGGTGGTTTATTCTTTGGAGGCTCTCAGGGGTCCAGGTTACTTGACACGTTTGGTCTTCTTACATGGTTACCATCCCCTTGAGTATTTTAATCCGTTCCCTAACTCTTCCATAGTTGTCCCCAACCTTAGTCCAGTGGTTGGCTGTAAGTATCTACATCTGTCTCAGTCAGCTGCTGGTAGAGCCTCTCAAAGGACAGCCATGCAAGATTCATTTCTGCAAGCACAATGTAGCATCAGTAATAGTATCAAGCTTTAGTGCTCACCCATGGGATGGATCCCAAGTTGGGCTGGTCACTGGGTGGCATTTCCTTTAGTCTCCACTCCAGTTTTGTTCCTGCATTTATTTCTTTTAGACAGAAACAATTCTGGGCCCAAAATTTTGAAGGTGGGTTGGTGACCCCATCCCTTCATTGGAGGCCATATTTATCTACTTTTGAGGTGCTCTTTTCAGGTTCCATTTCCCCACTGTTGGGTATTTTGGCTAAGGCTACCCCTATTGAGTCCTGGGAGCCTCTTATATCCCAGGTCTTTGGGACTTTCTAAAGGTTCCCCTCACCCACCACCCCTTGCAGCTGCATATTTTCATTCATTTTCCTGACCCTCTGAGCTTCTGTCTTCCCAATACCTGATCCTGTCTCCCTTACCCCTCTTCTCACCCACCCAAGACTTCCTCCCTCTACCTCCGGTGATTATTTTGATTTTGTATGGGATTGAAACATTCTTACTTGGACCTTCCTTCTTGTTAAACTTCTTAAGGTCTTTGTGTTGTATCATGGGACTCATTTCTTAAAGATATTTTTAGTGTATTATTCATGAAATTTAGAAAGTTAAGAAGTTCCAACGAGTTCTAAATTTTTTGTTTTAACAAAGTTTTCGTGAGATGTCTTTTTGGTATGGAAATATTGGAGACAAAATAACCAGCTAGGAGGTGATGATGAGAATCACCATGAAATAAACATAATTTGACCAGAAAGTACTAATAGATGTTTCAAAGGAAGATTCAAAAGGATGTATGGATTAATTTAGGTGGAAAGAAGGAAGGAAGAAGGGTTATGCCAGGCTGTTGGAGAGGGCTGACTAGAGTAATGATGTTTACACTGCTGGGAATCATTGGAGCAAACATCAGACTCAGATTTGACAATAAGTGACTTTCCAAACCATGTGTTTGTGTTCTCTTCTAATCAAAGGCCAGATTCCACTGGGGTTCAGCTACAACATTTAAAACTTATAGTAGCTAGGGTAAGCAAAAGTAAATTATATTAAATTATTAAATTTATTAAATTATTAGAAGTTATTATAGTTATTATATTATATATATTATATAGTCATAAAATTATTGGAAGTACTAAAGAGGAGACTGTATGCTGAGTCTAGAAATAACTTTCAGAATGTGACTAATGAGATGGCATGTTGGGAGAGCCTCTAGCTCTGCACCTGCCATTGATGTGGAAAATCAAGGGGTAAGCATGGGAAATTGAGTTCAGGAGCCCATGTTGGTAACTGTGGTCAAGTGACAGGTATGCTGTTGGCACCGCATGTGTGTCTTAAAACTCATGACATACCAGTGATCACACCATTTCTATAACCAGAACTATTATTGCATAAGCTTGCCTCAAGGAGCAACAATTCAAATAGTACTTTCTAATCACCTAGCTTTCCAGTCTCCTGAGAGGACAGAGCACTGATGAAACTTAATTTCTCATTCATAGCCTTGATGCAGTGGCATTATGGAGTAGTAGTACTTCTTGGCTATCCAGTTTCATATGTAGAGGGAGTTGTACTAGAAAGATTATGAAAAAGATGCTGAGCATGAATTCACGCCAAACAAAATCATCTCCCTTGGTAGCTTTTAGTATACCAGTATAGAAAATGAACAATGTTATGTAATAATAAAAACAAGTAACACATCACACACATATTGCACTTATCTACTATACAAAGAAACGTACCAACTAGGGAGATAACTCAGTGCATAAAATTTTTTGCTCTGCAGGAGTGAAGGTCTGAGTGTGAATCCTTAACACCAATGTAAGAAGTTGAGTATGGCTTTTTACATGCATCTGTAAACCCCAGACCTTGGGGTAGGAGAAAGAAACAAGGAGATCATTTGAGCTTTCTGGTTGCCGAAGAAATGAGGTAGAGTGCTAGAACAGTACACCAGACATTTTCCAGTGACCTCTGCAAACATGCACCTGGGTATGCACATACAGAGACAAATGCACAAGGACACATCACACTTGCGTGTGCATGTGCACACACATACACACACACATTCACACACACAGTCACAGATATCTGGGTTTTTTTCTAAAACAAATTTATGAATTCACTGTGAAAGGTATACCTATCATTCACACAAAAATGAGAAACATATTGAGCTTATGTTTTCGTTATTTAGAGATTAGACACTAAGGACAGACTCTTGCTGAGGATAGAAGCCTCAACCAAATGTTTACTTTATTTTTGTTCTATGGACTGGAACTCTTAAGTTGCTGGTAAATGAAGGGTTAATGACTAACAGGCCTCAAGTGGGATCAGGAATTGGACCAGAGCTTTGACTTTTCTGACAAAGCCTGTGGGCTCTTAGATAAAGAGAGCTGCTGCTAGGAAAGCCAGCTTGCTGACTCTCCTTTGTATTACCACTGTGAGACTGCAGAGGACCTGACCCGCAGATGGGATCTTCCTTCCCCTTGTCAGTCTTATGCATCTGACAATGCTATGTGTACAGAGTCTCCACTCCTGCAAAGACACTGGTGTCCTTTGGTTGTTTTGATTAAAGGAATAGTACTGCTTCTGGAAGTGCCTGTCTTATTTCTCTTATTTCCATGTCACTTTGTTGAAGAGGTGATATTTGGTCAGAGTGTTGAAGGGCAGGAGCCGACTGGTTAGGTAGAGGAGCAGAAGGGCATAATGCTCTCCTAATTCCTTGACAAAAGGGTTCCGTACTTGATTTTTCACTGTCTATACTGTCATGATGGCCATCATATGGAGAGTGACATTGAAATGTCTCTCACATTTATTGGCTAATCAAGAGCTAGTAACCAGGGACAGGGACAACATGATCCTGCACATTTCCTTCTGGGGTCAAGAGGTGTTCCTAATGGTACATGAAATGTGTCTTCTCTTTAAATCACATTGTTCTAAGGCCAGTAGAACATTGGCTTCCATGCCAGCCTGTGAAATCTCTAAAATATTTTTGTTTAGAGATTTTGAGTAAGACTAAAGATTTTCATACAGCTTTCTACTCATGCTTTTATAAAAGGCCATTACAAAGCTTTACAAAAGCCTATTTTTGCCAAACATTAAAAAATGATAAGCAAAGCACTGTTTTTTGATGAACTAAGAATGAAGAAATCCAAAATATGTAGAATATATTTTTAAACTACAGATGAACACAAACTGCATGAATAATACACTTAAGACAATTTGCTTGGGGCTTTATAGAATCTATGTTTAAAACTGAGATTTTCATCAGAAAACAGATTTCACTGTAGCCAAAGCAAATAGGAATTCCTCTGTATTCTTACTGATCACCCCTTGCATGGAAGAGGCTGTATTTACCGCAACTAGTGGAAGATGCAGAGATATGTTTGTTGGAAACACCAAAGTTTGTGAAAGGCAAAGAAGGTTATTTATGGCTTTTTTTTTTTTACTTACTTTTATGTTGTCAACAAAAATATGCAAACTTGCAAATCCCACATATAAACTTCATTCACAGTGATTTGTGTCTTTATATTTAATATCATAGCAGTGCTATGGATTTAGTAGGAAAGTCAAATGTTTCAGTAGATTTCACCTTCACTGGCCGGAGACAGGCTTGGCATGCATCAATGAGATTTGGAAGCAATAATATCTCAATGCCTTAAAAGCTGTTCTCAAAGCATTGGCTGAGACACTGTGATCTCACCTCAAAAACATGCAAAAATTATTAAAACAATTGCTGCAAACTATTGGGAATTCGCATAAGGAATATGGTTCATTGAGATGTTTGAAACAAACTGGAAGGCAAAATAAATATCAAGGTTTCTGGGTACTGACATAGTAGTATATTTCTCTGGCCTCAAAGTTAAAGATAGACAATTAAGAGAAATCACTATAAAAGATAGTGGTCCACTGTGAAATTTTGTCCTAAGTAAATAGGAAGAAGGGGGAATTATTTATATGTAACTTTTGTAATTGTATTTATATTAACAACAGTTTAATATTCTTTCCTGATTATAGCCTGAATAAAGCCTGATCTAATGAAGACTCAATTACTTACACCATCTACCCCTTTACTTAATGTTTGGACATCTAACATCCCAGTTAATGTTGCCAGGGTGGGCTACTCATCCCCTCTGCCCCTAAACTAGTCTCCTGGGCTCCTGCATGATTTCCTGGCCTCATGCCTACTCCCATGCCATCAATCAGATTTCAGGTCTCAGCTCTCCATGTTGGGTCTCACCATGTACTCCAATGCCATCAATGTCACTACTACAGAGTTAGTAGAAAAATCAAATGTTTCAATAGACTTCACTCCCAGTAACCTGAGACAGCTATCTTTTCTGTACCTTTTATAAGTGGGCTTCTAACCTGACCCACTGCTTTGGATCCAAGACCATCCTGTATTCTTGCCCAATGTCAACCTCACCTCTCTGATTCATTGCCACAAGTTCTTAAATTCTGTCACTTCAATACATTCCCCGTACCTAAGAGGCAAATGCCAAATTCTTTGCAATGAGACTGAAATAAGCAACCACATGACTTCTGACACGTCTACTCTATCTACCAAAAGCCTTTTCTATCTTTTCAGTTCAGTAGTGTTCTCTACAATCTGTGCCCAGCGAATATGTGGGACATCCCAGGCCCACTTCTATAGACAGCCTTAAAATCTCATCCTTTTCTCTTTCCTGTTGTCTTATCCAATCCTGTCAACTATTTTATAATGATATTATAATGATATATTTTCCTAGTAGAGCTGGCTGCTTGTTCATATATCTCTATCTTCCGTAGTACACCATAAGCTTATTGAAGTATATAGTTTTCACCTTGACCATCCACTCACCCATGTAACAAGATTAGTGTTCTGCGTATAATAATTCTAGAATATATTTGTTACATCGCTAAACTGCTTTATAAAATAATACGTAATTTTGGTGCAAACTGAAGGATTCAAATTGAATATTCACACTGGCACCAAAGAAGTCAATGGAAGGGCATTACATTTAGGAAGTTGACATTTAGATTAGGAACAAACTGAATGCCAGAAGCTGACCTATTGGATTGATTCAGGCACTTTTCATAGGTGGACATCCTGGGTCTGCAGCATCCATGTTCTGTATTAAGAGCTTTAGAAAGAATGTCAATTACAACGTGGCTCTGCTGAAGAATGAATATAGTTCTCAGAAAGACACTAAACACATTGCATTTAATGTTGTGCAAGAAGAGCAGAGGGCAGCTGGGATCAAAGGAGAAGTGCAGTGTTAGCAGTAATTTTTAAAGAGGGAACTCTTAGCCTCAACACGGGACATTCACATTTGGATTTCAGAAAGGGGTAAAAATATGGCTCAATTACAGGGTGTGAAGAGTGTTCAGGTGAAAGCTCTGGGAATTGGGTTGGAAGAGGTTGGAAAGAGAAACCGAGTCTGAACCTTAGTGCTATGGGACTCTTGGATTTGATCTGAGAGGTTGATTTTTGTCCAGGAGAGGATAGGATGCCACTAAAATCTGTGAACATGTCAATAGTAGGAAGAAAATATTTAGAAAGTGAGTTCCAGGACCCTCAGACTGATCATCTCGTTTAACTCTATTAAGATGAGCCAATGCCTTACATTTTTTCCCCTTTGAAGGAAAATAGAATAAGAACTTCTGGAAATAAAGACAAGCATATTATTTTAGATAAAATAGGGTAGGCTTCATTAGTATGAGAGATCTGGGAATATTATAAAAATGTAGACTAGCTACATGCCTTAGTGGGTAAGGCACCTGCTGGCAAACCTGCTTTGAATTTGATCCCTGAGGCCTTCATGGTAAAATGAAAAAAAACCTCCACTTCTGTAAGTTGTTCTCTGACTTCCATATGTGACCATGGAAGTCATAAGCACATACAGATCCAGAACTTTTTCCTCCTAGAGGATCCAAGGCTTATATATTTTATTTTTACAAATGGTGAGAAAATTCATCAGGAAGATATTTTGATAGAGAGCATCCTAGCCAGTTTGAAGCACAGCACAGAATGGAGCTTCTGTACATCTTGCCTTCCCTTAACAGAATACCTGTAGAGAAGGCAGCTGTAATGAGTGTTTCTTGAATGAATAGATTACAGAACACCCAGAAGGGCGTTTGGCTTGAGCAAACAACTGCCCATTCCATAACATTACTCTACTCTGGAAGGCGAACCCTTATATGGCTGAGATCAGTCCAACAGTACTGAAACGGACTCTGTGAATGAGTGCCCATTAAGGATTCTGCACCAAGCCCATCAATTGTCTACATCTCTGTGGACAAATATCCTTCCATGGACCTTTACAAGAAACAACAGTGACACACAGTGGTGGCTGGTGGAGTGAATTGAGCAAGTTCGGTCTGTAGATAGCCCAGAAGGTATGGCAGGTACTTTTCAGAGTTTCTTTCTTTGCAAAGTTAGTTGCCTTGTTAATTCAGGCAGGTATTAACTACCCAATATATTCAGTGTGTCCCTCATTGTAAGCTGTCAGTCTGTGACACAACATTAGATAATGTGACGTTACATGATACATAATGCCCGAGTTTAAAAAAAATTCCAGAGACACTTCTTTCAGTGAAATAGTGGGTAGGTAATCTGAATATTTGGGGTAATTGGATGTAGGAAGAGAGAGGCATCATTATCTCAGGCTCCCCAGTGAGCGTTAATTAGCCATATTGCTTCATTGTGTGACAAAGAGAAGCCCCTAGTAGTGCTAAATCTATAATGACACCCTGGCCTTAGGAGACCAGGTATTTTAAACTACCTTGACTGACTGACATGTAAAGTTGGAAATGCCTCTGCTCAGACGGGCAGGAGGGCAGGAGTTTGTTGCTGTGACGCACACAGGGAGGATCCTTTTCTTGTTTTACCCCTCCCGCAAGTCATCCTTCAGAATTCAGGGCAGCAGGGCTGTGTTCTAACTGCATCACTGGTGAAAGCACCGTGCCTGTGTTTTTGATGCATAAGTTCTGTAGAAAGAGCTTCATCAGCTCTTAGCATCTATGGATGAACCATGACAGCCTAGAAGAGCATGTTGGGGCAATGCTGGCACTTTGAATTCTTTGCTCACTCATATAGCAGAAAGGCTATTCACTGGGTAGAACATTTTCAAATACTGGACTAGAAATCAACATTTTAAGCTTTAGTTCCATAATGGTAAGATCAGGTACAGAGGAGAAGGTTCTAGCACAGAGGTTTGGCTGTTTCACCCAAGATAAGATATCATGACCTTCACTTGGGAGAGTGATGTTACTTCTGAAGGTGAGGAAATGCTTCTCAACTCTAATTTTAGCCCTACTGGGGATGTGAATTTCCATACACCTTTATGTCTTTCCACTAGTGTCCCTGGACATCAAAACTTGACTCCTAGAGAGACAGATGGCCAAAGCTATAGCCAAGGGTCAGAAAAAAGTACACGTATGACACTAAAGCCTCAGAAAAACACCAGGATCTGGAGGGAGACAAGATCTGTCCTTTCCAACAAGGTAAGCTGAAAACATCTCCTATTTCTAGTCACCCAAAGAGGATGCCTCTCAGTGACTCAGTGGATCTTAATTAAAAGTAGATCCTTTTCTATGAGTTTTAAGAATATGAACCATGGATCTAAAGACTGAGTTAAGTATATAACAGACTAGTATTAACTGATCATCAGTACCTGGCCAAAAGAAGAGAAGATAAAACTCAAAAGAAAGCAAGTGATGAAAACCAATCAAGTCAGGAAACTTGGAGTTAACTCCTGACTCTGAATGCCTTCTCTGCATATAGCACTTAGTTGTTTTTATTTTTTATTTCTTTATTTTTATTTTTATTTTTTTTTACAAACTTCCATTTATTTAAAAGTGCTGACAAACCAATACATTCTAGCAGGACATGGTCATCTTCTCTCTTTGTTTATACATGATATAGGAGGTTCCCCATCATTAGTCACCTTAGGCTCACATCTCTACTACACTGACCTCTCTACATTGGTACTATACTGGTTGACTTTTGGCATCATCAATTTTTTTCAGGTCCCAAGTCCTGAGGCTAATACTTGGTCTTGCCTTATATTTGTGGTTTCTCTAGGTTTAACCCCAAAGATGACTGGAAATAGATTCATATTTGAGGTTAAGAAGAATTCTTCTGAAATAATTTTGGGTGTTGAGTACTTTTAAATTGAGAAATTAAAAAAAAAAAAAAATGGTAGCTCCGGGGGCTGGAGAGATGGCTCAGTGGTAAGAGCACTGACTGTTCTTCCAGAGGACTTGGGTTCAATCTGCAGCAACCACAGGGAAACCCACAACTATCTGCAACTCCAGTTCCAGTGATGTGACAGCTTGACACCAATGCACATAAAATAAAATAATAAAATAAAATAAAATAAAATAAAATAAAATAAAATAAAATAAAAATGATATAGGAAAGGAGTCTTGTTATAAAAAATGGGAGTAAAGAATAAAAACACTAGAAAGGAGAGATAAATGAGAGGGAGGCAGATTGTGATGTGGGTTGTGGAATCTTGTGTTGTCAAGTCTGAAGCTGCTCTGACTGAGCAAAGAAAACAATTCAGTAGGAGGCCAGTGAGCTTGCCTTACACAATAGTCAGAAGTGGGTAAAGTTCTTCACAAGCAGTGTATCACTTGCTCTATATAGGAGCTATTCTGAGAAGATACAGCTAGCTTGTCAAAGGGAAGATTCATGTATGATTGTGGCTTTTCCCACACAAACACATTCGCTTCTGAGTCTACCATTCTGCTTCACAGTTGTATCAAAAGCTCAGATGCATTAGGCAGTTGAGTTGGTTGGACATCTGTGGTTATTGTGGCAGAAGTCATTGGCTCAGTTCTTATGTCTTTTGCTTGCTGTTAAGAATGAAAACCACATGTGCATAGCCAATTATTCTTTATTACATACACTTATGAAATTCCCCCAAATAAGAAAAATTAAAAATATAATAAAAGTCACAATTGAATTCTCCTCTGTATCAAAGAGTGTGAGGTACTTATATATCAATGCAATGATCTCTAGTCAACTTACCAGTTCTAAATCGTATTTGTATATAGACTGAACAATACAGTTTTAATGTCAACTCTTGCTGTGGTTACTACCATTTTAAGATGTGACTGCCAGAACCATCACTGTATGGCAATTATTTACAACATAAGACCCTTCTACCAGGGAACTACAATAATTTTGAGATGTGGTTGCAGAATAGATATCACTCATAACATAGTGGTTTTGGTTTTCTTCAAAAAATTTATTATTTTTTAAAAATTCCTATGGATGTTAGATATTATCAGGCTAAAGACCTGAGTGAGAATCCTTCTTGATGTGAGTGTTTTAGACATCAAAGCAAAACAAAGCCCTCGCCCTGGGCTGTTGGGGTAAAAGCAACACAATAATCTTCAAGAAAAGACCATTTTTTTTCCTCCAGAACTGGGCCCAGAAATTATCAACCCTCCTTGGTTGTTTCAAAAGAGAATTTAAGAGAGAAGAGGATAAACAAAGTCTCATTTGGCTGCTGCATATCTGTCCTGAGGGTACCCATGTTTACATTTTGCTGAATTACTCAACTGCACAGGGGTTATTGAAGAGGTAAAGATGCATGAATATTGAGCTGTAGGCAACCACATGTTGCTAACGAGCCCATTGTGTCTTGGCTTTTGGAAAGGAATGTGAAAGTGCCTATTTCTCTGTTATTTTTCCTTCTGACAGTCCTGATGCACCGCCGCAGGCAGCCTGAGAATAATAGCATGAAGTTAACTGACAATTGCAGGTATATTTACACTGAGATGCTAATATTAGCATGCTGCTTAATAATACAAGTTGAGCTGATGCAGTATACACACAAGTAATATTTTTTCATTAGAGATGAACAAATGCTAATAAAAAAGATACTTCTTTCTCATGATTGATAGAAATATTTGTGGCCATCTTAATAACTTGACAGCAAGCACTGATTTTTTTTCTCAAAACTTTTTCTATGTTTCTATGATTGACAGAAGAATAATCTAAAAAAGATATCACAGAACCCAATACTTCCTATGTTTGAACACAAAAAATCTGTGGGAATACATACACTTGTGTGTATATTCAATACCCATATGAATGTCCAGGAATGTATATATTTCATACATGTATGCTGCACCCACATGTGTACACCTCTATGTGTTCATCTTACAAGTATATATATATATATATATATATATATGTACTCACCCATAGGTTACACTACACACATGCACACACACACACACACACACACATGTGTCTCACATCCATGTGCACATACTTACGTGTGTGCACGCCACTCTTGTCTACACACCTTTATATGTATTTTCTACATCCATGTATACACACTTGCCTCCTTCTGTGTGCCCCACACTCACATGCACATTCATTGCTGAGTGTGTATTCATGTGTATGCACCGCAAACATTTTATACCTGGTGATTAGAAACCTTTCAGTCTGGAAATCTGGTCTTTGTGTGTCACTGCACCAACTACTAATATCATTCCTGGCAACTTGAACTGTCATTTGGTTTTGAATCTGGATATTAGTTGATTGTAAACACCATTCTTTAGTTCAAATTTTTGTTGATTGATGCAATTGGTTTCCCCATTTCTTTACCCTTTCTTTACACTTTCTGCCCCATCATTTTTTTTTTTTAAAAAATTGGCTCTATTTGTGGATTCTCTGTTTTCTCTTGGAGTCAACCAATGGGAGTTCCCAGAGTAATGGCCCAGTGATTGCAGTGTATGTTTTCCCCAGCCACCTCACCTCATCGATCCCTGGGTCTGTTGTTATTAACAAAGTGCTCTAACACACTAAGTGGCCCCCATCTCTCATCCCTGCGTCCATTCATGGGGACAGGAATGGTTTCCTATTGTCAGCAGTCCATGGTTGTCTATATCCTCTAATGTTTTTTGTTTTGTTTTTGTAACCCTCCTGCTAACCTTGCAAATCACTCTTTATTGAACCCTCTAGTTACCTGTGTTAAGCATGATTTTGGTTTCTTGAGTTGAGGATGATGCTATGCTCAAGCACTGTGGTGGCCTTGGGTTATGAAATTGAGTAAAACTCAGTCCTTTTCTCAAGGAGTTGAACCCAGTGAGAGGATTATATCTGTATCCAGGGAGAAGCTTTGACATAGGTGCTTTACTTGAAATTGAGAGTGAAACAAGGTAAGTCTTTTGCAAGACATGGTTCTTGATGTAAAACTTTTATTATTGAAAACTACAGATATATAAAAATAGAAAGAACACAAGAAGCCATAAATAACCATCACTGGGCTTCAACAGTACTTCCATCAACTCAAAAACAATTCATCCTCATCCACTTCCACACTTCACTCCTTGGATTGACCTGAAATTATGTCTAAATAATGTAATTTCCCAATATTAAGAACATGAGCACACTCCCACCATCCCTCTAGGCAGCAATGAGTGATTTTCAATTTGGTACTCAAAATTATTTATTTATAGAGTAAATATTCCTTTCCCTGCATCTTTGAGCATCTATAAAGTATGACTGATATGTTTAATATGTGGATAATTTTTTCTGTTCTATAGTTTGTTTCTTTAAATTTCTTTGTGGTGGAAAACATCTATGTTACTTAAAACTAATTCCCTTTACTCTATATTTTCTTGATTAAATTTTTGTTTTTCTCCATTTTCTGTAACATGGTGATTAAGACTAGCATCTAATTTGACTCAATTCACTTTGGGTTTTTGTGGAGGGCAGGATGACTTCAGAGGTCATTGGAATATATGTCTGTCAGAAGAAATTGAGGACTGGCTATGTCTCATTTCCTGATGTCAAGAACCATTGACAATCATTACCCAGTGGTTTCTGAAATTCAGTGTTAAACAGTGTCATCAAGGGCTTGTCAGTATTGGGATTGCTATACTGACATCAGAGTTTCTGATCAGTAGATCTGAGGTATGAATGAGAATTTGCTTTCTTCACAAGCATCCAGTTGCTGTGCGAGCTTCTGAGACAAAGACTTCTTTCATTGTGATATCTACTAAGCTGAACTCAAGACTTCATTAATGGATAGTTCAACAGTTTTCAGCAAAGATTCAGTCTTGGGATCAGAGACTTCCTCCAAACATTGTTGGAGTCCATATTTTCTTAGGAATTCTTGTTTTTTGTTTGTTTGTTTGTTTGTTTTGCTAGTCATATCCAATTTAGAGTTCACATTATTGAGGATAGAAGCAGTCATTATTTCTGGTTAGGTCACTTTTCCTAGACACTTTGGAAGCTAGGATTAGAAAGTATTTTTTTTAATTGGTTATTTTATTTATTTACATTTCAAATGTTATCCCCCTTCTGGTTTCTCCTCTGCAAACCCCTATCCCATCTCTTCTCCCCCTGCTCACTCACCCATCCTGCCTCACTAAAGTAAAGGCCATCCAGAGACTGCCCCACTTGGAGATCCATCCATATACAGCCACCAAACACAGACACTATTGCTGATGCCAAAAAGTGCTTGCTGATAGGAGCCTGAGATAGCTGTCTCCTGAGAGGCTCTGCCATAGTCTGACCAGTACAGATGCAGATGCTTGCAGCCAACCATTGGACTGAGCACGGGTACCTCAATGAAGGAGTTAGGAGAAGGACTGAAGAAGATAATTTTTAAAAACAACAGTGAGACCATACTGATGGTCTAAATATAAATTCAAAGACACAACTCAAGAACTTACTTGTTATTTTACAACTCAGATTTTAATGACAGCAATACATTTTTTATTAGCTTATCTCACACCAGTGATACAGCTTTGCCAGAAGAGGAATGTTAACACATTCAGTACTGGTATAATTTCTCATGCTAGTGGAATTTAAGTTTTATTTTTATTTTACTCTTGTTGTCTTGGAGATTTAAAATCAAATTACAGCATTTTAAGTCACCTGATTTGTGATGTACCTGGGTCAGTTTTAAACAATTAATTTTTACATTTTAGAGTGTGTATTTTATGTTAATCATACTGGGGCTGGAGAGATAGCTCATTGAATAACAGTGCTTGATCTGTCACCATGAGGACCCGAGTTTGAATCCTTATCATCCAAGTAAGAAGCTTGGCATGGCTGTGTGTAGTTGTGATTCCAACACTGGGAAGGAGACAGGTGGGTTGAGAGATCTTGTGGGTTGGACAGCCTTGCCAAAATGGTAAACTTCAAGGTGAGTGAGAAATCCTGTCTCAAAGCAATAACACAGAGAGGTGTAGAGGAAGACATGTAATATCCTGCTCTTGTCTTCACATACACCTGAATACTCATATGCATATAGTATACATGTACACTACCCCTACACACACATCAATAGTTTAACCCTGGTTCATAATTATGTAAAATCTATATTCATTTAAAAGTCAATTTTTTTTTGACAAAATCTCTCTCTATATATAGCCTAGGCTACCTTGAATTTGCAATGTTCTTTCTTCAACCTCCTTGACTGTAAGAATTACAGTAACTTGCCTTGTTGAAAATGAAATGTTTGAAGTAAGGTGTAATCAAAGAGTAACTATTGTCTTGGATTAGTCATTTCTAGTTATTCTTTTACACCTAAGCAAACACAAACATTTAAACATCTCAGTAGCATTTCAGAAGGCTGCAGATTTTATTTTAATGATGACCTCTGCACAGACACTTCTGTATAAATTCCTCCCCCTATGATGACCTCTGCATGGACACTTCTGTATAAATTCCTCCCCCTATGATGACCTCTGCATGGACACCTCTGTATAAATTCCTCCCCTTCTTTTTTGGCTATTGTACATTTATCTGAGCTTTAATACAATGCACCAAGACTTCTCTATTATTCTTCGCTTCTTCTCATGAAGCATTTTTGTTACATTCTCATAGGTCCAATGAGTGCCTATTAAATATGATATTATATTGCCTCAGTTTTGATACTTGAACTATGTCTCTGTCTTTATAGTATGTAGTCATTTTTATTCTTACAACAATAAATCTACAGAAAGCCATTTAATTCTCCTATTAGTCCATATTTCAAAGGCTGTTATTCAGTTTTGTTACATGAAATGGAATCTCTGATAGATTATTTAGGAAAGATCTTGGGGAACGGGAGTCACCAAGTATTTAAATATTCATAACAGCATTTAGCTTGTATATATTAAATGTATATATTTCATCATGTTTTTCTTTATTAGATTGCTCAAATGTAAAACATTGCTATGTCTAATAGATTTATTGATAAAATGCCTAACCATAATAAATTTTTATATCAATTTTTGAGGGGTCTGTATGTCTGATATCTATCATCCTTCTGTGTCTATCGGCTATCATTTACTATTAAGCACTCACCATCTATCTTGTATCCTTTTCAAATAGTTTTATATCTCTTAATGTTGGTCATTGTGGGTGACCTCACTGCTTTGTGGTTTGCTCTTTTAATATTTAGCTTAAAATCTGGTGATAGAAAATTTTTCTTGAAGTATTTTGTATCTGTTCTGTTTATTGTTTTGGTTTTCTTCAGAAGCTGTTATTGTATTTTTGCCAAATCTTTACATACTGTCTGTATCCATCACTCAATCTTGAGTATATTTTAAGCCATCTATATCATTTCTGTTATCCACAAAAGTTTCTCATTTCTATATTTCACTTAACATATTTTCTATTGTGTTTATTTGCTTTTGAATTTCTTACCATTTGGGAAATAGATTTTCCATTTGGTTATCAAATTATTCTTGAATTTTAATCCTTATTTTTGAATAGTTCCTGTATTAAATTATTTACCACCTGAACTTTGAAGCCCTAATATATGCTATGTGTCCTACAGTTCTCTTAATTTTTAGGGTAACTTTGCAACACTTGTTCTTCAGTTTCATAAGCACAACTTCCTGTTGTGGTGCCTTTACACATGATAGTCTACTCAATCTTAGTTTTACTGGGATTTCCTACTGATCCTTTGCTGCCAATCATTAGCAGGAACATTGCTTTCCCTGAACTTTCAGACAGGAACGTAGAGTGGTATAGTGGTCCCTTTCATCACCATGAAGATAGCTGGTCCTTGACCCTCCTCAATGCCACTTCTCTCTTAGTCTTCTCTCTGTCTCTGTCTCTGTCTCTGTCTCTGTCTCTGTCTCTCTCTCTCTCTCTCTCTCTCTCTCTCTCTCTCCCTCTCCCTCTCTCTCTTTCTCTCTCCTTCCCTCTCTCTCTGTCTGTCTCTCTCTTTTTGTTTTATTTTTGTTTTTGAGACAAGGTTTCTCTATGTAGCCCATGCTGTCCTGTATACCAGGCTGTCCTCAAACACAGAGATCCACCTACCTCAGTCTCCTTAATGCTGGGATTAAAGGTGTGCAGCACCACACCCAGTTTAGTTTTTTCAGTTTTATCTTTGTCTTCTTTGCTATCCTTGCCCCTCTGCTATGGTCTTTCACCTACTACCTTGTAGTTAGTTCTAATCTTTGTTCCAATAGTCATTGTAGTCCCTAGATCCTCAAACTCTCTAGAAACAATGGGTCATGCTTTCAACTTCTTAGAATAATTCTCAAGTGGGGAGTTTCCAAACCCTCTTTTCCCTTCACTTATCCTTTAGTAGGACTCCAGAATACAAGTCAGTGTTTTTTTGTTTTTTTTTTTTTTTACTAGCAGATGTCACTAGTCTCAATATTTCCCCTCAAAGTTCTTCCATATAGTTTTTACACTACACAGGTTTGTTTTCTTTGAAGATGTAGCCCACCTACTTATATTTTGAAGTATGGATGCACTGGCTACTTTTTTTTGATGTTGTTGCTATGATACAATACCTTACAGAAGTTACTTAAAGCAGAAAGGTTTCATTTTAGCCTCCCATTTGAGGAATGGCTGTCACCCATATTTAGGGAAGCCCTTCCCTTTTCACTTAAAACTTTCTGAAAACATTGTCATAGATATTCCCAGAAATTGTAATAATAGATGATTCTAGATCTCATCAAGTTGACCATCAAGAATAACTATCACAGTAGGTATGTTTAGAGTACAGGTTTCTCTAGAGTTAGTCTGCAAACTCTTGTTTTTCTTACTGTCGTTCCTCTGACTATCCCAATGGAAGGATTCATGGACCTGCCAGGTCTTCTAGATTACTTCTGGAACAGCTGGTTGGCAAACTGATGAGGTGTATTGGAAAGAAATCTTGGAGGGAGCCGGGTGGAAATAAAAAGAGAGGGTTTCCAATTAAAACAAGCACAAGGGAAGGTATGAACCTGTGAAACACCTTGACACAATAGCAGAGCTGTATTCCATTCAGCAAGCTCTAGTAAGAGGTAAGCATGAGGTAATGGAAGGAATGAATGTCTGAAACAGATGGGGCTTGATCACAATGAGTCATGTGTGCTAACATGCCAGGTCTGAACATTAAGTTATGGTGAGCCACCATGTAAAGTGAGGAAGTGACATTAGATGAATAATTCAAAAACACTTTCTCTGTCAGGAGGTGTTGAGAACCATCTTGAAGCTGTCTGGAGGATAGACAAGACCCTACCACTTACTCTCTATTAGGCAACTGAATTGAAATGAAAGTAGTGAGGGACTAAACCCATGACCAGAGGAACACTGATGTCACTGTCCTGGTGAGAGCTGAGTGGAGATACCGTTGGGTGAACCAGGAAGCCTAGGAAGGGTATTAATTTCTTGGATAATGTCTGTGTTTCTACAGTATTGACAGTTTTCCTTTTTGTGGTTCTTCTTATTGGATTGCTTTGATACTCCTCAAAGGGGCACTGATGATTATTTCCGGCAGCACCCTATACAGTTAGTGAGGCATAGGATTTGTTCCTAATACTTAAGTCTTTTATCAAATTGGTCCATAAAATGAAATGGCACTATGTTATTTTTCATTTATGCACACCTGATCTGGCTTTTGCCTTTCCACCTTCGACTATGAATAAATTGTATTATGTAGATATACACGTGCACACTATTACAGACATTTTAACATTCCAGGTTTCCTCTTTGACACTAGAGAAAAATAAGACAGAAGCAGAAGGAGGCAGACGGTTGTTATGGGTATACGAAGCTAAATTATTCCCTCATACTAATGTAGGTGTGGAAAGAAGAACACAAGCTATACTCTTATCCCTGTCTATCTGAGGTAAAATCATATTGTCAAGCTGCCCAGAATGTGGTCAGCTGCAGCCGCATACCTTTGCTCTGAAACTTGTAAGAAACGCAAACGCTCTGGCTCTACCTTAGGCAACTGAGTCAGTATTTGCATCTTATAAAAGACTCTGTTATGGGTCATCTGAACATTAAAGCATTTGAATCTCTCTGCCAAACCACGTAAACAAGTCAAATCAATGAAATGACTTCTAATGATATTCTGCTATACGTATAGATCAGTGCCTTGTCCAGCTGTCATCAGAGAGACTTTCTCTAGCAACAAATGGAAGAGAACAAAGACCCACAGCTAGTCATTAGTGGAGATATTCTAAATTAGAGGACTCCATTAGGTCCTTTACCTCAGATATTGGGGAACCCTGCAAGAGTGGAAGGGATGCCAGTAGGAGTCAGAGGAAATGGAGGACAACAGGAGAGCATGGTCAGCCCAATCAACTAAGCAGGGCTCACAATGGCTCACAAAAACGGAAGCAGCAAGCATGGGGTCTGCAACAGGTACATGTAGCGTCAGTTAGTCTGGTGTTTTTGTGGGACTCCTAATAGTGAAAACAACCCTTTTACCTGATCTTCAGATTCATTTCCTCCTATTGGGTTGCACTATCCAGCCTCAATACAAGGGCTTTTGAGTGGTCATATTGTATGCTGTTTTTTCTTGTTTGTCTGTCCTCTTAAAGACCTATTTTTTTACTAATGAGGAGACAGAGGGAGGAGTGTATCTGGGGAAGAAGGGAGGTAGGAGGAGCTAGGAAGAGTGGAGGGAAGAGAAACTGTCCTTGGGATATACTGTATAAGAGAAAAATCTATTGTAATAAAATTTTTAGTAGTTTTTTATTATTTGAAATCAAAATATAATTACATCATTTTCCTCTTCTCTTTCTTCCTTCCAGTCTCTCCCATGTATAGCCTCTTTGATTTATCTCAAATTCATGGCCTCCTTTTCTTTAATTGTTTACACACACACACACACACACACACACACACACACACACATACCTTCCTAAATATATTATTGTAACCAGTTCAATCTACATAATGTTACTTATATTTATATGATTTCAGGGCTAATCATTTGATAAACCAGCTGGGACTCTTCTCTGTGAAAACTATTTCTCTCCCTTTTAGCATTTTTTAGTTGCCTGTAGTTTTTTGTCTAGGGTCGGGCCCCTTGATTCAGATTCTTTTTTGGCAGCCATGGTAGTTGGGACCTGATGGGTCTAGCTTCCCTGACATTTCTAGAGCATACAGTTTCACCAGGGGTTTCTGGTTCCTATGGCACTTACAATCTTTCTGCCCTCTCTTCCATGATGTTCCATTTGCTTTAAGAGCAGAATATGTGTTGTAGACAGGAAGTCAAAGTTTTGTGACTAGCATAACAAGTCTTCACTACAACAAAGCACTCATTTGCTTCCACAGGAAGAAAAAGAGTTGATGGAAAGAGAGACAGCAAGGCAGATGAGGTCTCTGTTCTGTATGGAGTCAGTTTACTTAGACCAGCATCTGGTCTTGCCACTAGTTCATTATGTGTCTATGGGAGAGACAATTAAACTTTCCACAGACTGGTATGTTCATCTGTAAGTCAATTATGAATTCTTAGCTCACAAAGTTGTTGTGTGGACCAAATGAAATGGAGTATGTAGAGTAGTTAGCTCAGTTCCTTATTCACAGAAAACACATAAATACTTCATAAAGCACATAAGATGACTTTCCCACAACTTGGGAGTACACATGCCTCCTTAGAAAGGGCATCACCCACTTTTTTCTCAAATGGACAATGTTGCTGGTTTAGATGGCACTGTGCTAACATCTGAAGTTAATTCTCTGGGAAGATAAACTTTTGGTTTGGTGTCACTTTAAAAATACATTTTAAAAGTCTACTTTATTACTTAGATATATTTTATCTAAGAATTCCTTAATAAAAATGAAATTCATGTATTTCCACTCCATCCTCAGTGAACTATAAAAAAAGGTAGTCTGGTCCTTGGTTGAGCTAAGGCTAGAAGCCCTGGAGACCCTGAAAGGATGGTAGGAGCTTTGCCCACTCAAGAGCACCAGGCGCTTGTCACTAGCTGCACCCCTACACACACCTGTTCTCTTAGAAAATTCTCAAACTTGATATTTTTTTCTATCATCTCCTGCTCATTCTGTTTTATGCTGTCTGGTGTGTCTGTGTCCTGGTATGTCCTGGAGTCATGTTACTGTAAGCACTGAGTGACTGACCTAGTCATTGTATATATATCTCGAAGCTCTCTGAGGCAAGCATGTCAGCAAACAGCGGTCACCAATCAAACACTGCACTTGCACACAAACAAACACAAATAAAAAACATGCTACAAAACCTCCATTTTTTATAAGCTTTAGGAACCTGTCTGATTTACTTTGTTATTGCCCACACATTTTAAAAGTCATGTATTATTTCCTGGCAAGCATTTGAAACTAGAGAGGACTGCACTATGGAGGGCAGAATGAGGCTGGAGAAATTGGCTCCAGATTGTATTTATTTCTTCTTACAGAGCTCAGCATCTTTATGTTCCCTCATCAACAAAAAGACCCCCCCACACACACACACTCTTGGTGCTCTCTGTTTATATTCACCTGCTACTCAATTAACACCCCATCAAAATGCACACTTGCTGGGGTTTATTGTCAGACCACTGCATCACAGCCTTTAACCCTCTCTCTCACCTACATTACACATGGAGTTAGACACAGTCCCCTGACTGTGCTTAGAAAACATGGCTTTTCATTTGGTGTTTGTGTAAAGTTTTCCTTGGGCGTATTACCCTGGGTGTTCATAATGCTGTAACTGAATCTCTGTGTGTCTGACATTTATTACCTTCCATAGGACTATAAAACTCACTTTTCTCTTTTAACTGTGACTGCTGACATGCTACATAAAATAAACTTTAAATATTACCTATAAATTAATTAGCATTTTTCTTGTATTAGGAAAAGCCAGTGAAGACTTAGCAACCTTGACCTGGTATATTTAGAAAGCTTAATTGGACTGAATGCTAATCACAGAGAGATTATTCTTACTCAGTTTTCGATTTTCATTCGTTGTGCTTATGTTTATATTCACCAACTAAAAGATATTATAGAACTAAAAGATTTATAGAAAGTTAAGGAACTAGAACAGATTTCAAGAACAAAACTTGCAACTCCCACTTGAAAATTTTCTCACTGATTCTGTAGTTCGAATTATTTTGGTTTTTCTTAAATATGTAAATTTCTATCAATTCTTTTGTGTCTCTGTGTGTGATTCTTGGTATTGAACTTAGCACATACCAGAAAACACTGCCCCCATACCACATCCCCATCCCCCATTCATTCTTATACATAAATAATATAACACTACATTACATAAATGTTTACAATTATTGTGCTTTAATATATAAATAATGATTTTGTGGATATACTATTTTACATACATGCATTTTGGTTAAAGAGATTATATTTCAATCTCATTTTGTATCCTGTTTACAATGCTTATATTCTATTTGACAGCCAGTTTTTTTATTTTTTATTTCTGAATTTCTTTTTTAATTGGATATTTTATTTATTTACAATACAGATGTCATCCCCCTTCCCCATTTCCCCTCCCTAGAGCCTCCTATCCTATATCCCCTCTTCCTTTATGCTTTTATACCATTTTGATTACATGCCTGTATTAAAGTCAGTTATAGTTTGAGGGTCTAGCAATACAATAGATGCAAACAGTCGAGGAACAAGCAATACAATAAACACAATAAGTCAAAGAAAAAGCAAGGCATTAAATTCAGTTACGTGAACACTCCCATGAACACTGTTTCTAAGGGCTTATCAGGATGATCAAAGTATCCGAGCCTACTTCCCTACCCCTAGCCCAAGGTCATTTTCATGTCTGAAGCCTACTTCCTTGTTCTAGTCTAAAATTTAGATTCCTGTCTGAAATTAGTTCTTTGTTGTAGCCTAAGATTTAGATTCCTGCCTGAAATTACTTCTCTGTTCTAGTCTAATGTCAAATTCCTGCTTAAAATCTACTTCCTTGTCTTTGGCCAATGTCATATTCCTGCCAAGCAGCCCATTTCCTTGTCCTTGGCTCATGTCAGCTTCTTGCCAACCAGACCCAAAGGCTCTCCACCTCTCCCCGTTTTTTATTTTGTTAACAAGACTTAGCCTGTCTTAGGTCGTTCTGACAAGAATGCCTTCCTTACCCATCATGGAATATGCATTATCCAGGGCAATGCACTTTTGTCTTAGGTTGGTAAGGCTCTGTGCAGAATCTTATCTATCTTTGGCTTGCCAGCCTGTTAATTTAATAACTCTGTCTAGGGGTTCATTTTCAGGTTTAAGCCATGTATTTGGGCTTGACAGCCAGTTTTTTGTCAACTTGACACAAGTGAGAGTCAGTTTGAAAGAGGGAGTTTTACCAGATTGACCTGTGGGTAAAACTGTAACCCCCTTCTCTCTTTCTTCTTTTCTCTAGAGCTTTAAATAAAAGTGATCCACAAGTTCATATACTTGAATGCTTGGTCACTAGGCAGAGGCATTAATTGAAATAATTAGAAGGACTAGGAGGTATGGTCCTATTGGAGGAAGTGTGTCAATGAAGGTGAGCTTTGGGGTTTCAAAAGCCCATGGCAAGCCCAGAGTCTTTCACTCCATCTACCTGTGGATCACAATGTATCTCTAAACTAATGCTCTAGCACCTGATTCCATTCTGCCATGTTCCCCATTATGATGAAAATAGACTAAACCTCTGAAGCTGCAAACAATTAAATGCTTTGTCTCATAGTAGTTACCTTGGTTTTAGTGTCTCTTTACAGAAATAGAACAATGACTAACATTCTTTATTTGTTTTTTTTTTTTTTCTTCAAGTTTGGCCAAAAACCATTTATATTTGAACTTTTTTTGAGATTATAATAAAATTTTTGATTGATGAATGGTATGGAAGGGTCCAATGGTTGTGGACCATGCTAGCCATAGGCTAGGTCCTATTCAAAAGCATGTTAAGCAAGCCATGAAGAGAAAACAAGTAGGGAACACCCCTCTGTGGGGAGCCGACAGAAGGCGGATATCATCCTTGCAGCCATCTTGAACCATATACCCTGATAAGAGATTTTATTACAATAGCCTACAACAGCTGAGCACACTCTAATAAGATCTTGCTTTAGATACCCAGGATCTTCCCTTGGGTGTGTGAGACTTAAAGCTGTGATTTAGAGCCGAGACTTAAGATTTAGAGACAAGGCCTAAGGTCATGACTTAAAGGTGTGACTTAGAGGTGTGGCTTAGAAGTGAGACATATAAAAGGCAAGAGGCAGACAGAAGAGTTCAGTACAACTTGGAACTAGGAATTAGGTTAGAGAGTACAACTTGGAGTACAACTTGGAGTAGGAATTAGGCACTTAGAGGAAGAACTTGGAATTAGACAGTAGGCACTTAGCACTTGGAGGAAGAACTTGGAATTAGAGAGTAGGAATTTGAGACACTTGGAGGCACTAGGGACTAGGGACTAGGAACTCAAGACTTGGGACTTGGAGAGAAGAGAGACTGAAGAATAAATGGTATTGAATCACACTCTGTCTGCTCTCCATTCTTCGAGTCCACCCTCACTCTCTTGTTGAACCCTGACCTGCAGACTGAAGCAGCTTGGGGCAGTGTGGGCTCTAATAATTTAGCCCCCAAGGCTTTTGGCAGTGTGGGTTTCAACATTGATAGAGCGGTCCGAGACATTTTGGCCCCCAAGTGTGGGGCAGAGCACTCTCAACATTTCTGGCCCCCAAATGTGGGGCAGCTCAGGCTACAACAGCACTCCATGGCTTCTGCATCAGCTCTTGCCTCTAGGTTCCTGCATTTTTGAGTTTCTGCCATGGCTTCCCTTCATGGTAGACTGGGGTGTGGAATTGAAAACTGAAACAAACCTTTTGCTTCACAAGTTACTCTCGGTCATGAAGTTTTATCACATCAATAGAAACCTACTCAGGCATCCAGTAATTTGATGAACTTCTATTGCGATTTCATCTCTTGGGGAAGTCTTGTCAAATTCAGGCAGTAACATTGGCCTGTTTTATATAATTGATGTCAAGGTTAAGGAAGAGGTGTTTGTTGCCACTCCTGGTGTGTTAATCAGCTTTCCAACACCATCACTGATAGATAGATAACTAAGAAAATGGAATCATGTCTTTGTCTCAGTGTGTTAGATATTCCAGTACTTGATCAGATGTACCTATTGTTTTTTGCCTTTGCTAGGGGTGACAAATGGCATTGGCCTGGAGTATGTGGCAGAAGAAAATTGATCACTTCCTAGCTGAAAGCAATGGAGAAGGAGAAAGAGGAGCTGGAGTCTCAAGATCCCTTTAAGGATATGCTGCATATCTTAAAGAATCCCCATTTCCAACAGTGATTCACTTTTGTGTTGTCTAATTGTTTGTGCATTACCTGTTTTTTTGCTTTGTCTCAGTTTGTTCTTTCCTCCTTACAGCCTTTTCCAACGCCATCCACTTTTGTGTGTTGCCAAAGATGCTTAAAAGTTGTACTTCAAGGTCTTTTCTGAATTCTGATTCGAAATCAAGGTTTAGCTTAAGCAT
This sequence comes from Arvicanthis niloticus, assembly GCF_011762505.2. Lineage (NCBI taxonomy): Eukaryota > Metazoa > Chordata > Mammalia > Rodentia > Muridae > Arvicanthis > Arvicanthis niloticus. The sequence continues at coordinate 87,933,019 of NC_047659.1, read as the reverse complement.
TTTTCTTGGAGGTAGAACTGGAAGGTAGACTGATTCAGCAGCTAAGAGCCCAGTTGATAGTAACGTGTCTGCTGTTGTTTCATGGTGTGAGCTATGTCCATTTCTCTTAGTGTTCACTCACTGGCTAGGGCCTTTTCTCTCTTACCTATTTGTTCTAAACTACTTTTTAAAAAAAGGACTTAATTCTATCTATCTATCTATCTATCTATCTATCTATCTATCTATCTATCTATCCATCCATTTAGTGTTTTATCCATCTAATTAATTTATTTGTGTGTGTGTGTGTGTGTGTGTGTGTGTGTGTGTGTGTGTGTGTATGCAGGTTTCAGTAGAGGCCAGAAGAGGGCATTAAATCTTCTGGAACTTAAATGTGGTAGTGAGCTGCCAATATAGTTACTGGGAATTGAACTCTGCTCCTCTGTAGGACCAGAATGCTGTCTTAAGTGCCGAGCAATCTCTTCAGCTGCCTACATTTTTGGCTGCTTTCACAGTAACATTATTCCAAAGCCAGTACTTTTACAACTATGCATTTTTATGCTTAAATAAAAATATCTATTGTTCTATTCATCTAATTAATTTATTTGTGTGTGTATGTGTGTGGTGTGCATGGATTGATCCATTCAATTATTCAGCAATTATTGGTTGTTTTTTTCCCCCAATTCCTTTAAAGACTGGGACTTGGACTGAGTAGATAAAAATGAACTTGTCCTATCAAATTATTGGCACAGATCCATTTAAGGAAATCTCCCACTAATTGTCATTGTTGCTGATTATAAAAGCCAGAGGAGAGTGAGCAAGGACACTTTCTTTCTTTCTGTCTTTCTTTCTTTCTTTCTTTCTTTCTTTCTTTCTTTCTTTCTTTCTTTCTTTCTTGTGTGTTGGGCAAACTTTTCCCATTTTGTTCATCTTATAGTTAGAAGAAATTTCTTCAGGACTAACAATGAATTTCCTTTCATGATTTGATTTGGATGTTGGTCTGAGATACTTTGTTTCATTTTATTTTTATAATAGGAAACATAAATATCATTTTAAAGGATAACATGAACTTGAAGAGTAGTGTTTAAATTTTTATTTCTGCCAAACACTGATTTTTTAAAAAAAATATTAAAATCTATATTTTAAGTATAGTTTTATTAATAGTTTCCTTTTCACACTTGAAATATATTTGACTCAACCAATTTTATAGATGATGGAAAAAAAATTAAAGTAATCTCTCTGTACCACACAATATTTTGATAATTTTAATTCAACATGTCATGTTGCCTAATAGAATATTATCAGAAGTTTTTTTAAAAGGTCTATCAAGGCTTTTGTTTTTCTTTGTCTTTCTACCTATGTGTGTTGCAGGTTGTGTGTGTTGGGTGGTGGTGCATGTATGTGTTCATATGGATGTAAAAACAAGTGTGTAAACAAATTTGTGGAGGTTAGACATGAATATGTAGGTTCTTCCCCAAGCATCCTTCACCTCATAGAGTGTTGCTTTTATGTGGAATCTAAACTCAGATCCTATCTCTTTTCCATCCCTATCAATACCTACTAATTCTTACCATTTCTTCTTGTAGATTATGATTTTTTTTTGTTTTGTAACCCATCTAGTTTAACCAGGCTCATCTGTATGAGCACTGTGTTAGAACTAGTCATTGGAACCTAGTGGGTTCATAAGTGAGTAGACAAATGAATTCAATGGCTTTCCATCAGTCTATCAGTAGTGAATCATTCAGCAAGAGTAGTGGGACCTGTGAGCCCTTTCTCCATCTACAATTGACTGTTGATAGGCTCATTGTTATGAAGGCCCAGTTCTGCTATCATCAGTTGCTATATGAGTTCATGTGTTTTGCCCAGATGTTTTCTGAACCTTGGAATGGTATATGTGTTTTACCTAGGGATAAGTATTCATCTTTTATTCATTTTCAGGATTTTATGCAGTAATGAGTCTCTGTGTTTATCACTAACCACTGGAAAGAGAAGCTTATTAGATTAAGGCTGAAAATAGTATAGTCTATGAATAGAAATATGAATATTTAGAAAGTTTGATGCTATGTCAATTTAACCAAATGGTGGAGATTCCCCCCCCCCCCCTGGATTTGGCTTAGAACGCAATCATAGAGTGGCTGGTTACTCTCATAACAGTAATGCCATTATTGCACAAGTGGGCATATCTTTCTTAGAGGATATTACTTGTAGTTCATGGAGTTGCATCTAGGTATGACCATTAATGCCTTTTCTCCACTCCCCACTACCATCAGCTTGTATAGCATCTTCTAGGACTAGGAAGGCATTCAGCAAAAAGGAAACTTCCAGCTAAGTTCCAGCTTGTTTGGAATTTCAATGACCATTTGGAATGCAGACTAGGGTGCATTAGCCATGCTTAAACTATTATCTTTAATAAAAATCTATTAAACTAAATAGGTATTATTAACCTGTGCCTTTGTTTCCATTTTTGCAAATTGGAACTGAAGATAAATGTATCTCAAAGTAATTGAATGATTTTACATGATCATTTCATGAAGCAGAAATCATGATTGAGCTTTTGAGTCATCACATGCATTGTAGAAAGAACATGATAAGCTGAGGACTGAAGCATTCAGTCCTTTTTTGTGAATGAAGTACCCAGTCCCTACATTAAAATTAGCCGCTGGTTATAATATCTGTGCTCAGTGGTGTGCTTTGAGGTAAGCAGAACTTAACAGATTCATGTAACAGACTCTGGGTAATCAGAATGAGAACAAATAAAGCCTGCCATTTCTTTTTATTGTACATCTGTTCTTTCATCTCTGTAGTTTTTAAAAATAAACCACTCTTTCATTAAAACCACCTTATGATGAAGTTTAGTATGTTTCCATAATATTATGATGCAAATATTTCTTTACAGGCAGGTTGCAGGAAGCAGAGGTAAAAAAACCACAGCTGAGTTTCTTTTGCATTCTCTCTACTTTTGAGCTTTTCAAATACAGGTGGGAGTTTTTCGGGTCTATACAACTTAGCTCAGCATGTGGGGATTCATCATATTTTGCCACATTTTAAAAAAGATTTTGTTATTGTTTTTAGTGTCTTAGAGGTAGCAAAGTATAGATCATTATTGCCTGATAGGACTTATTTGTTTGGGTTTGATTTTCACATCACCACAATGTGATTATCTTAAATAATGTTCAAAATAAATTAAAGAGGCTGTGCGTTTATGTATATTACAATTAATTATACATGCATACACACAGTTATATAAGTCTATTTGTAAATATTAGTTTTGAATAAGTTTAATAATCTAAATATTTAATAAATATTTGTTATTAGTTTTGAATAAGTTTAGTAACTTAGTGTTACAATCCTTATTTTACATACTAGTCACTTGTTTGTTTCAGAAATTGATATGGACAATAGGCCACTGGATGGTCTCTAATATTTTCCTATGTTATATCTTTGTATGTCAGAAAGTTTGGATCAAATAAGGCAGCTATAGGCCAATGATATTATTCAGCAGTTTCTTTTTAAAATTATGTTGTGCTGGGTTGGGGACAACAGGTTAAAAATGACTAACTTAACAAGCAAGTAAAAAAGACTGAGAAGTGTAAGGCACTCCTGTGAAAGACAAGACCCTTTTTTTATAATCTCATTATAAAGAGTGTGGTTAATATGGTATTCTCCATTAAACTGGATAGATAACAGACAATGAGAAACCCTGAACTTAATTAATATTGGAGCATTTGCTTCTATATCTGCTACTGATGTGCTTTTAATGAACATAAAAATAATGCAATATATAACGATATGTATGTTGATATATGTATATACATAGAAGCTGATTTCTTCAACAGAATAAGATAATAAAAATTGTAATTACATTGATCTTTTGCAAATCTTGATTGGGCTCTTCTAAGGGTACTTAATTTTGGTGATAACATTTTAAATGTTTCTGAAGTTTTAATTACACCAATATGAAGACCCTTAATTAAACTCACAAGAAAAAATAATTATTTGTATCACTTATAATGTCCAGTACTATTTAATTTTTGGCATGTGAATCAATAGAACAAGATGTCTGATTATCTAAAGGTGATCATTAATTACTTGTTATTGACAATTACACTCAATCCTCGTTTGAAGAGCATATATTGTAAAATTTATGTACATGCTTTGAATAGAGCTTAGAATGTTGCTCAAGCATGGCTTCTGTATAAATAGTGATGATTCTACTGAAATGCATAGGTTCTTTGATTATTGCTCAAATGATCAGGATGAATGAATGATATCTATCAAGCCCATGTTAAGAAACAAGACCCTGTAGAATTTAGCTGTTCTTTCTGAAATTTTAGTTGTTCTCAACTCTCCTGGCCTCACTCTAATCAGTTTTCAACATTTGGACCATTTGTTTCTGTCTTCAGAAAGTTTATTGACTATAGATGTTTATAGTCTCTATTAATTGTCCACACATCAATATGCACTTCAAATATAAAAAAATGCATTAATATGAGATTGATGTCCTATGCTTAATTTTCTGTGACTGGTTCAATTGTCAAGACAAAGCAACATAACCAAATCTTTGATTGTGAGAAATGTGTCTACAGCATCCTTGATGTTCTCTGATGCAGTATGTGAGAATCTTTGGAAACCACTCAATCATAATGGGATGTCTTCATCAAACCCCCCTCCTCAAGACTCATGGAACTATGGAAAAGAGGATGCAGAAAGATTACAAGAGCCAGAGGGGATGGATTCCAGACAGAACAGGAATGATCCATGAACTTACTGAGAAGGTCCAATAATACCAGATGTTGAAAACTATTATTGTAGACTAGAGTATAGGCCAGTACCACAACATTTGATTACAGTGGGTGAGCATTTAGCTTGATTTTCAGTCATGAAAAGTTGTTGTTAAATGGACAATTTCCATATATAATTTTCTCAATGGAAATAAAACTTTAAGCCCTAAGTGGAAGTTTATCTTAAAATATATATGTTTGTGTCCAAAGTCAGCAAATAACTAAAAGTAATTAAAGTTATGCATTTGGGTGGTTTTAATAAGAATTAACAATAAGCATATTTTAAATATTTTTGTTTTCTCAAAATATAGTTAGCAAAACTAGTTTCTAAATATAAACTTTGATCTTCAGATAATAAAATCACTTCTCTTACATTAACAAAATATCCCACACAATTGTATGGTCTTGTTCCTTGTATATTTCTGCTAGCCATTGATTACTCTAATGGAGTACAAGAGACCATGTTCTCCAAAATCTTATAAATGAGAATACTCTAATACAATCCAAGGTAAAGTTGTTTTCTCATCAAGCAGGATTACACCCTTTGACTTTCTGCTTATAATTAAAGTCAAACACACGGAGCTTTGGTTTTAACTTGACTACTGTAGGGATCATGCTCCAGTACTTAGAAGTTTTTTCTATGGAGAATAGAAAGAACATGGCTCTCAAGTTAGAATAATGTGGGCTTAAATTCTGTCTCCCTTATATTGAAAACTTAGTAAGGTTCTTACTTGTGTGCTCCTCATATTCCTTATTTATACAACAGGATCACAATGTCTAAGTCCTGAAGCCATTTTAGATTCATTGAATCATTATGTACAGGGCCTGGAGAACAGTAATGACATTGTCTCTCATTTTCTACTTTCTTCCCTGAATGCTGAGGGAGCTCTTCCATTTCTCTAGACCACTAACCTGAGTATGTAGCTATCCTTTTAAAATCCAAGAGCTTTCACTTAACAGATTAATAATACATTTATAATAAGAAAGTAACAATAGTTTAAATAACATATTAGCATTTATAAGACTCATCTTCCCAGTTATATTTCTTTATCTCAAGGACTCAATGGAGTAAATATCATCCCACACTGTAAAATATGTTGACTCTCAAATCAAACCCCTTGGTTCCCATTCTGGGTCCCTTACTCTGTGTTGCCACCCATTTCCAATTTTTTGGTTCTTTTTTTCTTCCACCTTTTCAACTCCCAACACTAGATAAGAGAGAAGAAAGGATACAGGAGAAAGGGGGTGTCATTATCATTAGATTACTTCCTGCTGATTAGGAATGTGGAGTTCCCTGGGGCAAGTTTGATTTTCACTGTGAGGATATCTAATTTCCTCTTATTGTTTCTTCTATGTGCATGGCTACTTAACAGACTGCAACCAACACCAACTAACCAACAACCCAGGGGACCTAACATTTATATACTAGAGAATTCAAAATGTCACATACTTGCAGAAACTATTTGTAGCTGTCAAAATCATGCTCCTGCTAGAGCAGGGTACAAATCATAGTCACCTGTTGTGGACAATCTGAAGCAGGCGGATTAAAATGAAAATACATTCTTATAATATGTCTGTGTTCTTGAAGAATCCAAAATTCTCACTACAACTGTGCTTAGATTTGGTAGCCTGCTCTCTGTGTTTCTGATTTCTCATTCATGAAATGAAGACTATAGTGTCTGCCTCACAGGATCCTCATTAGAGTTTATGTGACAATTTTGCACACTGTGACATAGCATTGACTATTGAGTAAGCAATAATCACAATTACTTGTGTTTAATTGATAAAAAAATCAAGAGAGTTTAAGACACTTTATAGGGTTAAAAGAGATAATGTAGGCTAAGTCACACTTGAGAAAATAGTGTTCTAATTCTGATCATAGTATATTTCCATCAAAAAGTCTTCTATCCAGAAATTTCTAAATGAACCCCAAACAGTATTATAATGATCACTGAATATCACATGTTGGTTGACCTTTTCTGGTTGTGTGTACAGATGAAGCATAAGGAATCAAGAAGAAGCATGTGGTCCTAGTCTAGTATTGGTTTGAACAGAATGAAAGATTAGGTAATGTGTATTGAATGAATCAATGAAAAAGTAAAGGGATTTGTTTAGCATTTGACTTGTATGGTAATATTTTAATGGTGTGTGTTACACTTTTCTGTAAAAGCAGAAGTGATTTAAAAAAGCATATATGACTTTTTTTGATGTAACATGAATGAATTCAAGGATATAGTATACATTGGACCACTGCAATAAGTTTTTTACATGCTGAAATTGTTTTACATTGTCATGTGGCTATTTGTAGAGGGTGGGTATTGTGTAAAACAGATGAAGAGAAATAAATTACTTCATTTGGATTAAAGTCCTCTATAACCATTTTAGAGACATGGTTTTCCAGAAATTTATCATTATTTTATAAAAATTCTGGGCAGGCACAATGGCTCAGTATCTAAAATAATTGCTATGTAACCCAGAAGACATGCCTTCAATTCCTAGAACCCATGTAGGGGTAGAAGGAGAGAACTGACTGCACAAAGTTGTCCTCTGACACTTTGCACAATGCACTGTTGCAGTTAGTGCACAACCATACCACCACCACCATGACTATTACCACCACCACCACCACCACCACCACCACCATGACCCTCACCACGACCCTCACCACCACCACCACCACCACCACCACCACCACCACCACCATGACCATCACCACCACCACCACCACCATGACCATCACCACCACCACCACCACCATGACCACCACCACAACAATAAATTTTTAAAATATATTGAAGAAAATACACAATCTTGGTCTTAGTTGATATTGCTTTGAATTTAAAATTTAAAGGATGAAATGGACACAAAGCTGCCATCATGAAATCCACTACTTGGTATGCTAAAATTAAAAATTAAAATTAAAATCTTAAAAATTAAATTAAAATCTAAAAAAGTCAAACATATATTAGTGTTAATTTTGCTGCCTTGTTCTCAAATTTAAATCCTCTCTGGTACTTGTTACAGTTTGAATTCGTCCCTCAAAATTCATATTCCTAATGTGATAATGTTGAGAGAAAGTCTCTAGTGAAAGTCCACTGTTTTTGCATGAGATTTTATGAATGACCTCATGCTGTCATTACGTGAATAGATAAGTTAGTTAGTTAGTGTGTGTGTGTGTTATAAAAGTGAGATCTTATGCTTGCTCACTCCTGACCTTCTGCTTTCCACTATGGAGTAATGTATTCAATATGAAGCCCCTTGCCAGATGCTCCATGCTGTTGGATCTTCACCCTACAAGAAATAAATTTAATTTCTTTATAAGCTTCCCAGTCGGTGTTTTTGTTATAAAAATGAAAAAAAAAAAAACAATAAAAAGAACTGTTATCTATCGAGTATGATTAATAGTTTGGGTTTATTTTAATCAACATTAAGAATTTTGGTTCTTTTACTAATAAATTTTGAGTGATGATAATCAGGAAAATAAGAACACAAATGTGTGGAAAATGAAAGAAAAAAGAGATTGAAGAATGATTGTCATGGAGAAGATTTGAGAACTAGGACAGTCCCCTAGAAACCCTGAAATGTCTTGTTTGGGGACCTGGGATATAGGACTGAGATTCAACCAAATGCTGAAGTTGAGTGCTGAGCATCTTAATTACTGGACTGTATCCCAAAGAAAAGGGCTCAACAGCAGGTAGAGGCAATAGGCCTGGAGGAGAGATGCTGAATGACAATCATTTTATAATTTTTATATTGACGTTTAAGAATTAAAATATAATTACATCACTTTCCTGTTTTTCAGTTTTCTCTTCAAGCCCCACTTCTGTTCTCTTTCTTCTAAAAATCTGACTGGATCTAAAGCTATGTGCACGAGTCATGGTCACTTTGGAATTCTGTTTGGAAGAGTGCGTGGCCAAAAACTTTTTAGAGACAAGCAGTATAGAAGAGAAGGAGCTGTTAAGATTTCATTAATTTGGGGCATAGTAACCATCTAACATTTGTTTGGTCACTGTCATATGCAAGTCACCAGAGTCTTGATGAACTTACAGTCTTAATTTCAATTGGAATAAATATCTGCTCTATAGAGGTGAAAGGCATGAGTGCAAGGGCACAAAACGGGAGATTATGAGAATCACACAGGGAGAGCTACAGCAACTGATTTAAAAAAAATCTGAAAATGATTTACTATCTAGTCATCTGCATTTAATAACCCATGTTTAAACTAATTATCAATGAAAACGTCTGCTAAAAACTATGAGTGCTTTTATATATGTTGACAACTTTGGTTGAGACTATGTAGACTTCCACATCATGTTCATCTTTTATAGTGGAGCAAACACCTGTGTGTGGTGCATTGAACAAGGCTTTGTTTAGTGGGAACTCTGCTAGCTTTTGTGAACTTAAACCTTCTCTTTGCATTTATCCTCAACTGAATCTTAACCTATTTACTGACATCACAATATGAAATAAAACATAATCTAGCAATTTAAGGTTGGATGTCATCGTCTAAATTGTGTAGTAAATGTTAATTTTAGTGCTTAATGTGTGGCTTTTATGAATTAATTTTTTTCCCAAAACATCTCTAAAGTTGTAAAGCTATCATATACCGATGGGATATATTTTATACATGAATTTCTAATTTCAGTAGCCCAAAAGTTTAAATTATTTTCATTAACTCAAGTACATTTATCAATACAGTAAATCATATTTCTTGATAGCTGGAGTAGAAAGAACAGAAATTTGTATTTTACATCATTAATCTACTTTAATGGAGATATAATTTCAGTGGGCTTTTCATTGTTAGTAAAGCTAGACTTTCTGTATAACTCATTTAAAATATTTGTATAGCTTAGAGTTGAAAGCTTCTTAAATTTGTTTTTGTATTCCAAGCTCTCTATATAAATGTATGTGCTACTAATTTTGAAGGAAGAACAAAGCCCCTGTGAGTTATATTGTAGACGTTAATGACATTGTTAAAATGATGACAGATTGCTTTAATGGTGGATATGTAGTTAATTGGAGGAAGTATAACAAAATGTGCCATTTCATATTACTTTAAAAAGTCAGTCAAGAGCCATCATCCACTTACAGTTGTATCTTAACCCAAATCATAAAACATGTATAGTATTAAAACTGTAAAAAATCACAAGACTCATGTATTCATGCACTGTACATTCATTCATCTAGACAACCCATTAAATACTATTTGTTAACCTTTAATTCAAACATCTGCAATGAGATAATATAATGTAAAACACAAGTCGTTGGAGGGTCGTAAAACTGTTTCTGCTACCGCTTTTATTAGCTTGCAATTTGATGCTGGGTAGAGTTGCACCCTGAAGCAAGTTTTGTGTACAAGTTTACTGTCAGTACATCATGATACATATTTAACCTTTTAACTCGGTGACAAGTGTTGTGTTTATTTGTAGGGCCCACAAAAATATAGACATGGCTGTTGAAGAATGTCACTGTAACCCTTGCAATTCAGAGGACTTGTGGGGGTCTCAGCCCCACCCTGCAATTTACATTTCCATGAAATCCAGTGTTTCAGCTACCCAGAGGCATTAAGTTTAATGTGTGTGTTACCCACATTATTTCTAAAGGTGTGTGAGTATCATTGGTACGTTTTCCACAGGTAAATGAGAAGGATGTCTACCAAAATGTGTTCCTGTATCTACATTCTTTCTCCTAATGAACAAAGATTCTTATGTACTCAATTATTTTACAGTAGTTTCTTTCTATTACTTAGTAGAACATAGTGAGGAGACCAGTTCTGATCTGTTTATGTCCACAATCCCTCTCCATTTATTCATGATAAAAGAATTTAGATGTAATATTAAGCTCCATTTCTCAGTGGACAAGCATCTGTGTTCTATGCTCAACACTGATGGAGAGCATGTTCTCATGTTCCTCCAAATAAAGTAGTTCACACTGTGGACGGATGCATGCGCTGTCACTGTCCAGGGATTTTTACTGCCTCCAATACAGAAAAGAGATGACAACTACTCTCAAATTTTGCGTAAAGCCAGAAAATGTAGTTCATCCAGTCTCTGACTTCTCATGTCCCTAAAAGGTGATGAGTGTTCCAGAAAATGTGGCTTTTAATTAAGAATATGTTGAATACATGAGATGGCTCACCTGTTAAGAGCACTTACTACTTTTGCTGAGGACCAGAGTTCAGATTGCAGCATCACTGTTAAGCAACTCAAAATTGTGTGTAACTACAGTTCCAGAGAATCTAATGCCCTCTTTTGGCCTTCACAGGCACATGAACACACATGGTGCATATAAACTCATGAAGCTTCACATATAAAAATATTTAAAAATGTATGTTAACATAGTTACAAGACTACAAAACAGCCTTTCTACTGAAGGGCATATGTAGAGAAGATTGCAAACCAACTTTTCTTTGCACTGAAAAAGAATATACTTCAAATAGTTTTAAATTTATTTAGGTAAGGGACAGAGAGCTTTGGGTAATTTTTCGTAAAACTCATTTTCAACTTTTCATTTATATGAATATGCACACACCCAGACATGCTTATATTTACACACACACACACACACACACACACACACACACACACACACACACACAACCATACTTGTTCATATGTAAGCTTGTGTGTCCTCAATAGATTTTTATGTATATATATATATATACTAACTCTTTATATATATATTCTAACTCTAGCTACATTTCTTCTTCAGATCTACAGGCCTAGTATATGCCCTTAGGAAATACATATTTACTATGCCATCTTTTGCTGATTGATGACTTTAAGATACAAGGATGCTAATCCTCTTATCTTTATGATGACCTCATGCCTAAGAAGGCATATATAGATATCTGTTCTATTTTCAGGCTCCAAATAAGCTTATTATGGTAATTCTCAAGCATATTTTCCTTGAATTTCTCAAAGTTGTGACTTTTACCATGGAAATTTTTAAGTTTTTAGGTCATATTTGGAACACATAAGTGTCTGGGGACTTATTATCAAATAAGTCATAGAATGTAGAAACTGTTAATCAAGTGTAAGAATTTACATTGAAACGCATTATTAACCCTCCCAGGGTTCCTTATCATTTATAATTACTTCTCTGCAATCATTTACAGTATTTATGCTGGTAAACAGACATTACTTCCAATTAAACTGGCTGTCTCCTGATGCCTGCGCTACGATCTTAAAATAATGGTCAAGTTGCTGTGTCTTTAATTAAGATTCACTCTAATTTGGGCTGTATTCCTTATTGGAAAAAGGAAGGTACTCCCAAAAGCAATGGCAAGCAATGTTGCTTCTCCTTCAACAAGATATATATTCTAATACATCAAATATATCAGTATATAATTATATATATTTTTAGTAATAACAATGCTTGAAAACTTTGGGCAGGCTTAATGATTTGCCTACTGAAGCCATTTTTAATCACATCATCTTCTGGAATTGATAAAAGTTCCTGGTCTATTATATACCTAGCCTGGCCCAGTAGGAAAATATGAAACACTTGGTGTCAGTTTTTGTCTACCATATAGTAATTTACCGAAATGTTCACAACTTTAGTCACACCTTCCTTACCTCAGTTTCCATGTCAGGAGTCTCCCAGACTGTGTGGAAACAGTAAGAAGAGCTTAGAATTCAGGTCCTCTTGTGAGCTTTCCTGACTTTGATAAAATGCTGTTTTTTGTAGTTGTAAGGACTTAGCCTCCTTTCTCTTGCTAGCTGTAGGCCAGGAGCACTCAGGCCCTGATTGTCACCATAGTCCCTCCAGGTAAGCCTTCAGCACCTACTCACAGAACTGAAGCTGCTCTCCCAGCAAGACCATCATCATTCTGACCTCAGGAGCCCACACCTTTATATAAGGCCTTGAGCCAGATGACATGGGACTGGAGTTACCTCCCTTCTGATCCTTTGATCTGTATCTGTTGTCATATCCACAAAAGTGCTTCACTGTTACCAAATAAAAAACTAAATCATAGGACCAACACAATGAGTGGAGGCCACAGGGTGTTGCAAAAATTCTGCATAAGACAAATTTGTACTTCCTGTATTTTCAGGACTAAAAATTCGGAGAGGTTTAAAATCAATAGAATTGTCAGACAGAGAGAGAAGGAGAGAGAAGAGAGAGGAGAGGAGAGGAGAGGAGAGGAGAGGAGAGGAGAGGAGAGGAGAGGAGAGGAGAGGAGAGGAGAGGAGAGAGAAGAGGGCAGCCAGGAATAGCCAGTGGAGAGAGAGAAGGGGTAGGGGATTAGGGATTGAGGAGAGAGGGAGAAGTGGCAGGGAGAGAAAAGGTTGAGAGTAAGAGAGTAAAAGCCACTTTTTAAAAAATTCTTAAAATCTCTACAAATTAGCCAGGCATGGTGGCTTACACCCTTCATCTCAACACAAAGAAAATTGAGGTAGAAGAATTACTTGAGTAGGGAGTCTACCTGGACTACATAGTAAGTCCCTGCCACAAACAACAACAATGCACACACAAAGTAAGCACTGTTATGAAGCCTGTACAAAGTAAATATTGCTATTGACAGTTTTTTTTCCGAAAATTAATCAAAGATCAAAAAGAAAATATTTGTTGGGTATCACAATGATTGTAGGATGAAGGAAAGATGTGCAATAAGTGTTCCTAATTCTAAATCCTATGGCTTTTGTAGATCATTCATAGAGAAAGAATTACATGGATTAAAGTTGACATAGATCAACAGGAAAACTCTCAGAGCCCTCAAAAGATCAGTATATCCTCAACTTCACTCTCCACATCTTATCCCAGAGCTGTAGGACTTGGTGTTAAAAGGATTTGCATCTATGGCTGGAAGAAAAGACTGCCATTAGATAAGTATATCTCACTGTTCATTGGCAGTACACTGAAATAGAAACAGTGGAAACATCTCCTCTACCACAGAAGTGCTGGAAGATGAGTCGAACAAGAGGTAACATATCTATCTGCTTTATTACAGCTTAGTATGATTTATTCATTGCTTCACAAGAGCCAAATAAGCTTTAAATACTACTGAAATATTCCCTAGAGTCCACCACTTTGTTAATGAGCAAGGAAGCTGAAGGATGTAATCTTTGTCAAGAAAGGTAAGTTTGCTAAGACAGGAGAGTTACATCCTCACACCCATTTTCTTCTCCTTTTTCTAATATTAATCCAAGGACTGTGTAGTTTGATTCTGTAGGTATTGCTTGTGTGAGGGATAAGCTGTCTTATAGTAATCACTCTGTGCATTGATCACACTTTCCAGATTATTTTACAGTACAGTTGGCTAAGAATTACCAAGTACTTACTGCACATTGTTACATGGAAGATTCATGAGTGGTTTGGAGTCATGACAAAAATGTTGCAAACCTTTTATGACAATTTGCCCATAGTAGATCACCAAAATGAATTTTATCCAATGATTTCCCTAAGAAGCAATGACTATTTAAAGTTGTATTCGCCCTTTTTGCCTGGGATTTTTAAAAGGATTGGGTTTTACAGATTACTGTTAACAGGCTTACATGTAGACTGTTGACAAGAGTCTGTATTTAACTACTAACCACTACTGGAAATACACGGCAAGTATCATCTTTCTACAAGTCTCTTACTTTTGGATTTTTCCTCTTAATTATCTATTTCTGTCAACTTTTTCTAGTAAAAATGGTTATTAAAAGTTATACTTTTAAGAAAATGTCATGGTAAGGCAGATAAGCAGTAAATTGCTAAAACCCGGATTTATCAAGGCTCAGAGCAGCATGATCCCATAGGACAGGTCACTTTTTTAAACAATGCAGATTCTTCAACATAACTATAGCCTAGAGATAAAATGTTTTCTCTGGCTTGAGGAGTCAGATCATACAAACTTACCCATGGTTACGTTTTCTTTAAAACATTGCAATACACATGACATAATATTCCCAACATACCACAAGAAATAGAAACTAATTTTATGCCATTGTGTCTCTTTATGATGACTCTCAGCTCACTCTTTAGCATGATGAAAAGGTGTGTCAGCATTTGTGGCAGGCACGCTTGTGCTTATCTGTCTTATTCATCACAATACCACGAGCAGGATGTGATTTCCCTCATGTTGGCAAGGAGGAATGTGAGCTTGTTTTCATAAGTCTAGAAGGTTCTCCAGGGCAAAGTATGATTTCTGACATAACATGGGTTTTAAAGAAATCTGTCGAATTCAACTTTCTGTGTGTTGAAGTAGCAACAACCATCTTTGTATTCAAAAGCACCAACCATGTGTTATTCCCTTGAGGCTGGGATTGCAGACTTGGGTTTGCTTTCCAATTCTACTGACCATTACCACAAAAACCCATGGGTAATCATTGAGTATATTTGTTCATTGACCCACATAGAAAAAAGTAGTTTTTACAATTTGTTTTGTGCTGGGGTTAGGGATGCTGTAATCTGAATTTTTTGTTCTTTATTCTTCTGTTCCAACTACATTAAATAATTCTATTGTCTTAATTCTATTGTTTTATGTGTAAATTATATCATATGTATATGACATAAGGCTTAAAAAGTAAGCATTAAAAGGAGGAAATTTGTTGAATGTCTGAACTGACAGATAGCCATGCTTCTCATCTTTTCATGTGCTGCTGTCCCAACCTGCTTTTGCTTTGCATGACTTGCAGAGTGAGTATGCTATTATCTTTCCGATCTCACTGTCCTGCTTTAGAATCAAGTATAAATCCCAGACATCCTCTATTCTGTGCTACTTGCCTCTTTGATGCCCAAATGCATCTGGCAATGATGCAGGATGAACTGTCACTTCCCCTTCACAAAGAATGTTCACAGATTCCTCCCATCTCTACCTTGATGCTCATTGCTAGAGTTCAAATTCATGCCTTTGTTTTGGGGGACGATCGAGTTGATTTCCTATAATGCCTATGGTTCTGGCTTTGAAATCCCCTACTTCATCACCTACATTATGTTGTTTTGTTCTGAAATAAAATAACTTTATTGTTTAGAAATTTAAAATCATTCAACATTTCTTTTCTAACTTAAACAATAATGACTAATACCTTGAATGTGGCAAACAACATCAAAATATTTCACAATCAGGCCCCTGTTTATAATACTTATTTTTCATTTTACCCTTTTACCATTTCTCAGAACCCTTCATTACCAGCCTTTCTTCTATTTGCTGTATGTTTAACCTCTTTCACTTGAATAAAACTGTGAATAGTTAAATATAAAAGGAATTTAAGTGCTAAAAATGGTTTAGATACTTCTCATCTAATCCAGAAAATAACTTTACTTCTTCCTTTATTAGTAATTACCACTCTGAAATTTTTTATTATGTACATTTATTTATTTTCTGTGTATATCCACGTGTGTGAGGAGGGGAACATGTGCATGCCAGGGTGCACATGTCGACACCAGAGAACATTTAAAAGAGTCATTTCTCTCCTTCCACAATGTGGATCCCATGGATTGAACTGAGGTCTTCAGGCTTACTGGCATGCACCATTACCTGCTGAGCCACCTCATCAGCCAACTTCTATCTCTCTTCTGCTCCACCAACCTGACCTCCATTGTTTTATTCCACTGATACTGATCTCCTAACCTCCCTGTTGCTATAGGTTTAGGATCCATCTTCCCTACATTCCTAGTTAGATCTGACAGCTGTTCACTTCCTTTTACTCCTTGACAGATTTTCTTCCTTCAACTTAGTGATGGCACCTCTTGTTTGCTTCCTATTTCTCTGATGATCTTTATTTAGATTCCATCACAAGCTCTTCATTCCCTACCTGGCAACTAAACTAATAGAAGTTCTCAGAACAGTTATAAATTCTCCTCTTGCTTGACATGCGTACTAGAAAACAACTTTGTATATTTGCTGCATGCTTGCTATCCATCAGATACAATGTGAGAAATAAAATACAAAGTTTGAAAAGCAGCTCTTGACATGTAGCAGTTGAGCTGACAAACCTTCTGAGGCCATGTTCACCTCCTGCTGGGCACACATAATCTTCCTATCATTACTCAAGGTCCTCTGAGACCAGGAAACAAGACAAGCATTTTATATAACTTAGTCTAGGAGTGATCAAAGATGGGATTGCTGTCTGGAATGCCAAACAGTCTCGTGTTTAGACTTTACAAAACACTAAGAACTACTGAGCTTCCCCATCACAAAGATGTGTGTCCCTCCTTAGTGACACCACCCTTGTCCAATGGCAACCACTGCTTGTTTGAATCTTTCAAGTTCCAAATCAAAGCTTGAATCCTGTAATAGATTGTTTGTCCTCCCTACTCAGGTGTTCACAGATGCCCTTGTGTGTTCTTTCATTTTTTTTTTTCAGTTTGAATTATAGTCCTTTTTTTTATTATTATTTTTATTGGATATTTTATTTACATTTCAGATGCCATCCCCTTTCCCCATTCCCCCCCAGAAAATCCCTATCCCATGACCCCCCCTTTTTTGCCTTTCCACACTTTTTAAAAATGTTAATCAAAGGCTTTATAAGTTTGGTAATGCTCAATCAGAAGTGTAACCCAATACCCAGCCTAGATATATCAACTATCTTTGACTGGTGGAGACATGTGAACATCTGCCTCCCTGTCTCCCCGCCTCTCTCTCTCTCTCTCTCTCTCTCTCTCTCTCTCTCTCTCTCTCTCTCTCTCTCTCATCACCTAGCTTCTCCTCTCCTTTTTCTCCTCCTCTCCTTCTTTTCTCTCTTCTTCTCCTCTCTCTTCATCTCGGTACTCTTCTCACCTTAGCTCCTCCTACATATCACCTTTCCTGTTAAAATAAAACTTTTCTCTCAAAATACAATTAGAGCATAATTATGCCAATTTATACCAGTGACATACAAGATAGTCCTAATACCCAGTCCATCATTTTGTTGACTAAGCCCTTGTGTGTTCTATTCCACTGTAATGAACAATAAACCAAATTTACTCAGCTACAAGTGTTATGATTTTCATTGGATGGAAGACAAGAATAACATAATTATTTTGATTATATTACCTCATTTCTCATAACAATCCCTATCCATTGAATTGTTATTTTACTTAGTGCACATAAAAACAGATTGAGACTAAATGACATTATAGTATTTTAGCCAATATTATTCAGTGGACAAGGATTTGAATCCAAGTACTTGATATTCGAACAAATGAGAGTTTTTATAACATACAGTCAATATTCATTATGTGAATGGAGGTTCCTATTTCTAACTCACCATCTCTTAACTTCAGATATAAGGACTCCCTTGCTTGTGCATGCCTTGATATAGTTGATTTAAACCAATAGCTCAAAATATTAAATTTTCAATATGTAATCAATATGAAACTTTTTAATATAACGTGTATATTTCAAATGAAGTCATTGAGATCTATTGTATATCCTATACTAATACTGTCTCCCAATTTAGATGAATGACATCTCAAGACCTCAAAAGACACATACTGTTAAACAAAAAACCTTGGAACATAAAATATTTCTGGCTCAAAGTAATGTTTAGTTGTGGCTTTTTAATTCTAGCAAAAATATTCACCCACCTAAGATAAGCTAGTTCTATAATGACAACAAATATTCTCTGACTTTCCAATATATCGGGTGTCAGGACTAAACATTCTTTTCACATTTAAAATATTAGCTTTCTTAATAGAAGCTTAGCTAGACTGTGACAGATTTAGTTATCACAATATAATCCATGTATATTTGCAATATATTGACTTGGCTTAAAGGACTATATCTTGCTGTCAAATTTCAATATCACAGTCTGACTGTAACTACAATTTCATGAAGGGAATTTTTAGCTTATCAGGACATTCACATTTTCTAAGAGTAGAAAAATGTAATTCCAGAATGCAAAGAATGCAACTGAAATTTTCATTATTTTCTTCAGGGAGCAATCATTCACCATCATCTTACCTTAAAAACAGGAATAGACAAATTGTATCTTGGGCTCCTAGATGAACTTATTGATAATTGAAAAAAATGAGTGTGGTAAGCTCACAAAAATTAAAAGACTATTGATATCTGTTGCTTCCAATTGGGAAGATGGTAAGACTAATAAAGTCCTCTTTAAAGAAACCCCACCCCACAATGAGAGGACTATAAAATTAAAACATGACTCTACTACTCTCATGAATATACACTTGGAGATGATAAGTCTATCCCGATAAGTTTGAGTAGAAGATAATTTGATTTATAGGAACATGTGATATCTTCTTAGTAAACAGAAACTATCCCATCTAGGGCAGACCTTTTCACCTATCACTATCTTCTGAATATGTTATTAATTGATAATTATAATTAATAATTAATTATTTGTAAACTGACAGTGTCAGCAGTAAGAGAACCATGAGTCTATCTTTGCATGGTAGTATCATTTACATGTTTTATTTTTATGAGATATAGTCTCATATATAGGTATACCCTATGTATCCAGAGGTAGCATTGAACTCATAAGGTAGTGTTGGGATAACCTTTCTCTGCATTGAATTAAGGTGTGTCTTTGTGTATTCGATTGTTAATTCTGTAGGCTGAGAGCTAAGTGCTGGCAGGATATTAGTATTGTCATTTTTATTTGTAAATACTTGTCCTTCTACTCAAGCCCAAAACATGAAGGTCAAGTAAACCTAAAAGAAGGTATGGGCATTGTCTTACTGCTAATTGGTTATAATAAAAATCTAACAGCCAATATCTAACACAGAAAAAAAGGAGTCAGAACTTCTTGGGAGGCAGAGAGACAGGAAGGATGCAGAGGCAGGAGAATCAAGAGTCATGAAAAGGAACAAACAGATGGGAACAGAAGTGGTCATGACAGAGGCCTGGAAGTTAGGTTAAGTTAGATGCTAGCTGAGAGATTACCTTACAGAATCTTTTCAATATTCCTAAAAGATGCTCCAACATATGACAAGGACACATGCTCCACTCTGTTCATAGAAGTCTTATTTATAATAGCCAGAAGCTGGAAACAACCCAGTTGTCCCTCAACATAGAAATGAATACAGAAAATGTGGTACATTTATACAATGGAGTACTACTCAGCTATTAAAAACAATGACTTCATGAAATTCGCAGGCAAACTACAGTTTAGAACATAATCAGGGAAAAAGTGTGAAAGTTCTTAGCACAAAGATGTGATTGATGCTTCAGGAGATGTATATGTTTATTGCTATTAACTCACCATTAAACATTAAAACATTGTACCACAATTCATGTATATGAGCAGAGGTCTCAGTTAAAAACAAGATACAGTTGTAAAGCTTATGATGAATTATGGCTTTTGAGGCAGGAAAACATTATACCACAGAAAAATGATACATACTACAATTTTGCTAAGTTTAAAATGATATGCTTGGAACTAGAAAAGGAAGGGAGGTAATAAAGTAATATTTCCAGGATGTTTTTCATCTTTGCTCTTTAAATACACAGTCCTTGAGTGCTCCCAAATATACTCAAATAAAAGAACATGCTAGGCTAATATACATAGAGGATAAGTATTTGAGCACACACACACACACACACAAACACACACACATACACACACAGAGCCATGAAATCACCAGGGGACTTTTCTCAAAAGTATGGTATGTGTGGTTTCCTCTGAGTTTTCAATGGATGGCCCAAATGTAGAAGGATGAAATTAGAGCCATATTCAAATGAGCTTCACATGTATCACATATCCCAGTCTAAAACCTGAAACTCAAAAACTGCTAAGGTACCCTATGACACACACAGTGCCCTATGAATATAAATGTAAGAAAGAATTTTCTTAAAAGGACAAATTAACTTAGGATTTAATGCTAACAATTGACGCAAGGGCCCTCATAAGATCCAAAAGCTTCTATACAGCATAGGCAACAATCACTGAAAAAAAAAGGAAGTCCACATAGTAGTGAAAACACCTTTGTTAGTTATATATCTGATAGAGCATTAATGTGCAGAATATACAAAGAATGCCCCCTAAACAAAACAAAAATAAGAGACGAAAGAATCAATAAAATAAAACTTCAATAAAATAAAACTCAATAAAATAAAACTGAGATATGCATCTGAACAGAAACATGGTTTTGTCTTTTTGAAACTGGTTAATCTAAATGGTGAGTAGTAACACCTGGTATTTTTAATTTACATTTTCTTGATAATAGTGACAGTGATTTTCTTCATATATTTGTTGGTGATCTGTGTTTCTTTTTCTTAAAGATTTACTTAAATCTTCAGTCTTTCTTTTAATTGGATTATTTGTTGTTGAGTATTTGAGTTGCTTATATATTCTGAACATCAATCCTTGTTAAATGAATAGTTTACAAATATTTTCTTCATTTTAAAAAATATTTTATATAAGTCTTTGAGAATTTTATACATTGTATTTTGATCCCATTCTCCTCCCATCCTCAACTCCTCAGATTCATTCTCCCACTCCACATCTCCCCAACTTTGTGTTCTCATTTTAAAAAATTAAGTCCAGTTTTTAGTGCCTAGGTAATCTCAGATCTTAAAAACTGACTCTACAGCTTCCTACAGGTACCCATCACCAGAAGCTCCTTAGATGCAAGGAACATCATGCTAACCTTCCTGCTTCAGTTTGGGAGTCTTTGTTCTTTAGGTGGTCTCTCAACACTGGTTGTCTTTTGGCTGTACAGAGACTTGTTGGTTGATAAAATTGCATTTGTTTATAACTATTTTCAGTTTTTTTAATCAGTAAGATAAAACTCAATGTAAGTCTTTTATTAAAAGTTCTTAAAGTCTTAGTAGTTATTAAAAAATTGTATAGTTGATATCCATAAGAGATTTGCCTCTTTTTGGAGAGATTAGGAGGGGAGTGTATGGGGGTAGGAGCAGAGGAGAGGTAGGATGGGAAGGGACTGGGAGGAGAAAGGGAGGGGGAACCATAATCAGGATGTAAAAAAGATTTAAAAATATAAAAATGCCATTGATATTTTTATATTGATTATATATCAAAATGACATTACTAAAGATATGGTGATTTTAAATAGAAAAACTTTCTTAGAGGATGTTTTCTTAATTATAAATTTTTATATTATAGGACATATACATATATATATATCTTTATTTTATTTTCTGTGTAGATATGTAATTATATGTGTTTCATCCCACACTTTTTAAGTATTGTAATTTAATGAATTCTTTTAATGTTGAGGAGAATTAGTAACTTGACACAGGTATTTGTCATAATTATCTTTTATATCTTTTATGGAACTTTTGCTTTTGTATTTTTATTACATAATAATTAGGTCTGTTTCTGAGTTTTAGAGAAAACTACTACTATTTTTATTGATGGCATAGTAAATGTCTAAGTATGGAAAGAAATTGATCATTATAAAACTTGATATTTATCTTTCTCATTACAGAGAGCATCACCAGATCTTTAAATATATTTTAGAAATATATATTGTGCAAAATATTGTATGTAAGTAATCTAGGTAGACATTATTAAGATTATTCCAGAATTGGGATAACATTGCAGAATCAGCTAAAGTATTGCACAGTCAGACAAATATAGTCTTCTCTATCAGTTACAAGATAATGGATTTTTCTGCCATCAAATCAGAATAATGAATTCTATTACTTTTTCAGTTAATTCCTATAGACTTTCTAATTATACAATAAGATTTTATAAATAGTTATTTTTTCTTCATTATCAAGATTTATATCACCCATTTGTACTTTCACTGGCTAGTGCTGACGACATGATAATAATTAAAGGTAGCAATTATAGTTGCTTCTCCTTTAGATCCCAGCTCTCCTAAGAATAGCTCTAGTAATTCACTGTAAGTTAAAATAGATTTCTTTATCCAATTAAGATGTATGATTTTATGCCTGTTCATAGTGTTTGTGGGATATATATTTATTAACCAAATCATACATTTTTTTGTGTTTTGTTTTTTATTCTGTGTGTAAACATTCTGTTTTAAATAGGGTAATCATAAAATTTGTAATCAAAGAGCCCACCTTTCTTTCTAGAATCCAAGGTCTGGACCAGAGGGAAGTGAGTGTGTAGCATCAGGCTGGACAATTGTGTGAGCCACTCCAGAAACTTTAACATTGGTGAGAGTTGTTGCCAAACAGCTCTGGAAGTGAAGGAAGCTGTACATAAGGAGAGATGTCAGGACAAAACTGACTAACAGGGCCAAGCTGGGACCTGTTTTTTCCTACTCCCAACTTTAATGATGCAAAAGGCATCAGAGTCTTTATTTTAAAGAGCAAGTGTTTCGCTACGACTCTGTGCTGTTAAAGGAGGAGGTATAGTACAAGCTGGAGGTGATTAGCTAGGGAACTGAGTCCCTGTCATTGTGACAACTGGAGGTCTATGCCAGCCTAATAATCCAGGCACTGCACTCTGCTTTGGTCTATTCTCCTTTGGGCATAAGTCTAGTCAAGCAGTGCAAGTTTGGTTTATTGAGGCAATGAAGGTGAGCAGTGGTTCCAAGGCACATCAGGATAAGAAAGCAGCATGACTCATAGAAACTGACTGTGGATTATTGGAAGCTGGAAGGTGCTATCTTCCATACATGGGACTGTACTCATATTATCTTTAACAAGTTATTATTTGGTTTCTTTTGTAAGTGAGGGTGGGCAGGGGACATTGACAACTTGTAGGTGTCAGTCTCTTCTTTCAACATGTATGAACATTTCATACATAGATATATCACGTATTCATAAACTCTTCAGCACGTAAGATGTTCTCTGTGGGCCATAATAATAAAGCCATGGCATTACTAGCTACATACACTATCAGTTAATTTTAAAATTATATTTTGTCATGACTGCTCAAAACCTTTAGAACTGATGTCTATTCACTGAAGTTAATGATGTGTTCTTTTCAGTTTTCCTAGGTTCATCTAGAAAGCATTTGGGCACACATACATTTACTATTAAAAAAAACTATATCTGATGGATGTGTTTTTAATTCTTTGCCAGTTCTATTGGTGACACTCTCTTCTCTTAGTCTTTGTCTTTAGAGGGTCCTGATCACATCTCGTGATACAGATTAGCACTTGCTCAATTGTGTAAATTCTCAAAAGCTTGCAGAATTGTATTTACTAATTAGTGGGCTGGCTGAGTCATTTCATGCCTCTCTGTTCTAGAGATGCTGGATGACTTTTTTTCATTAATGTTAACTATTGTTAAGTGTATTTATGGTGGGGTTGATGAAGATTGCTGTTTGTACCTCACATTGTACTGCAAGATAACCCACTTTTATTTCTAAGTAGTTGCCCAAATGACATAGAGGATGCTTTGAATGTTGATGATGGTATGCTATGGCAAAAGGTATCAACAGTTACTCTCCTACAGCTTACCAGAGATATTTATTCATGCCTACTATGTGCATAGCAGTGAAGCAATGGTATAAAATGCCCATTGGGGTCTTTCTTCTCAATCATTTGTGCTGAGAACAACGTAACTCTTGTTTCCCAAGGGCACTTGCGAAAGGGTAAATGAAGTGATAGCACAAGGTTTACTTTAACAACTGAAAAAATGTGTCAGATGTATTAATGTCAACAACTGGAATCTTACCTCATTAGACAACTTCTGGATCTGAGGCTCTGATTATTATTCTAGGCAGAAAAAATATGCTAATTATTCACTCTGAACGTAGAAGGGGGGAAGGTGTAAAATCTCCCGTTAGCCGCGTGACCACAAACTAATTGCGTGTCATGTGTCAAAATAATGCAGCTCACTGTGCCCAAAGCAATTAGACACACAGAACTCCATTAATGAAGCACTGTCTGTCACCAAAAGTGTTTTCTGTGCTATAGTTGAGGATTAAAATATTAACTTCTCAAATATTTATGATAGTTACTGACAGCATTTCAAAATGTTGCCTTTTAACAAAAGCTTTCTATTAAGAATTAGTTTTTAATTTGGATTTTATATTAAAAGACTATATTAACATATGGGGGAGATGAAATTTCTTAGTGTGTGAAGAGAGTTTAATTCTATAAAAGGTGGATTACTTTTAGATAACTTTACCATGCTATTGTACTTTTAATGTTTTTCCTTAGAAAGGGAATTTCTAGGCTTTTGACCCAAGTGTTCTTTCTCCTAAATGACACATCCACTGGAAAATCTTGTACATGTGTAGGCTTCACACCTACAATGTTAATACCTATATTGTTTCTCTGTTTTGTTCAGGTTAATCAGTTCTGAACTCATTTTAATAAGCAAGGCAACATGGTTAAATATTTTATGCTTTATGTATTGTCTGATGATATAAAAAAATGTCCAGAGGAGAGGATGCTGAGGAATCTTGATGGTCTTCTGCAAATGAAGCTGCCCCAGTGACACAGACCACCACACTGGATCCATTTACTGATGATTGCCCTCCAGGCGCCATGCTGAAAGTTCAACATTTTTTTGAATGTTGAACATTGTTTCTGTTCCCTTACTCTTTAAACCATCTGATTATGAACTAATTAATACAGTGTATAGTTGACTCCATTGTGGTTTGTGCCTCAATTTGTTTGGGGGTTATGAATGTATGTATACATTTATGCTTATTCACATGTAGAGGTACAGGTTGTAGAAGGCAAATGTGTACTTTTGTGCATGTGTATGTGTGTAGGCCCAAGGGTGATATCAGGTGTCTTCCTCTGTCACTCTTCACTGCCTTCGCTGATGTAGGGTCTCTTACTGGACTCAAGAGTTTGCCATATTGGTACTCTAGCTAGCTGGCTTGCTTAGGATCCTCTTTCACCTGCTCTCCAACACTGGGCTTAACACTTACAGTTAGACTTACAGATAGACCATCTCACAGACCTGACTTCTAAGTTGGTTGTGGACATCTGGGCTCTACTCTTCATGTTAGGGTGTGAATGCTTTACCCACTGATCAACCATGTCATTCTCTTTTATAGTTTGGGAACATTTGGACAAACTAGAAACTTCTTTTTATATATTTTAACATTCTCTCTTTATCAAAATTTTACTTTACCAATTTTATGAATGAAAATATTAGGTTCTTTCTTCTTCAGGATCTCTTGGTTCCAGTTTATCTAAAATTGGTTATTTTGTAAGATATTTAAATTCATACCTAAACAGTGTAGTTATTATGGATTCAAATTTTAAAGGAGTGCTGGTTTTAAGTTTGGCCATGTTACAGAAAGAAGTACTACTTTTAAGTTTTTACATTGAAGGTGTAAGACTCACTAGAATGTTTTTTGTGCTATTTCTATTTCACTACTTCTCTACTCCTTATATCTCTATTCATGTACCTGAACAGCATTGTTACTGAAAACCATTGATTTGTGTTATAAATTGGGAGGAACTCATTTTGTGGCTGCTTCCGTAATTTTTTTCTGCCTGGTCAGCAAGTCTCCCCAGTTATTAGCTGAGTCTTTACTCATTAACACCTTGAGCACAGAGATGCTAGATTCTCTACTGTGAGGTATGATATGGTGAACACTAACAAGTGTTTGGCTGCTGGAGGCTGACATAGAGTTTCTGAAGACACTGACAGAAGCATGGTGTTTATAAGTATGCTAAGCTGTTCCGTGGCTGCCTACATTGAAATTGGAAGGATGATTATTTCAGACCATCAGTGAATAAGCATTGGATATCAATGGGGAAAGTCAATTGATTATCACGTATTGTAAAAATTAAATAGAAAATAACATCTTTAAACACTCAAAGTGATAATTGGCTTAGCAGGTGTCTCTAATTATTCCATTTGGTCCGCTCCAAAGCTGTAGTTTTCATGGAAAAGTGGAATAAGATGAAACTGTTGGAGGGACATGACTCTTCAAGAGAATTGTTGTCATTTGAGATGATTATCTGCAAGTAAAATCTTATCAGCCTTTTAGAGTGTATTTTTTAGTTTTCTCATAGTCTATATCTTTTTCTCTGTCTCTCACAGTCTTGATTTGCTACTAATGAGCTTACTTCTGAAGCATGTGTCATTGCCTTGCTTAATCTTATTCCTTGTTCCAGATTTTCCATAATTTTTAAATACCTTATGATTTAAAGTAGAAATCATTCACTCATTTTCGTTTCCTTTTTAGGTAACTGCGTAAGTGTATACATTTTCCAAGTGTATTTCATAAGTTTGCTCAACTGAAGATGATAGAATTCATACTCTATGAATAAAGGGGCATTTTCTATTGTTTCACACTGCTACTTTGTATAGCTTAACTCATGGTCTGTTTAATGGTTGCTGGTATTAGCAATGTTTAACTATGTATTTGCTAAATGAGCAGATATTTTATGTTTTTAAATTTTCTTTCATTCAATGCATTATTGTGAAATTATGTTACTGTTAAAACAATTAAGCATATAGTATTAGATTTTTATTGTATTTTCATATACATGAGTTTTATGTTCTATTCAAATGTTATCAATAAAGCATTAGGATATATAGTTAGATCCATGCATTCAGCATTTGCCTTGGAAATTAAGGCATTTCCAATGGGTCACACCCACCCCTTTCTCTCCTATCATATCCTTCTGGCTCATTTCTTGAGGGAGCCATTACTTAAACATTTCTATTATTCCATTTTTCTTTTTAAATATGGAGATGTATTGTAAATACTGGATGCTTTGAATGAGGTCATTCAGATATCAGTTTAGGGGCCTCTATGATAGTAGTTAACCATGACATGCTACCAAATTGAGCTTGCATTTTAAACTCAACATTATGCTTTGGATACTGACTCATCTTGTTATGGGTATCACACAACTTCTCTACTGCTGTTTAGTAGTCTAGCAGGTGCATATGCTATCTTTATGGGAAAGTTTTACTCTTTCCTGTGTTGCAATCTTATGAATAATATTGCTATCCATGTACATGTATATCTCTTGATATGCATGCATAAAGGCTATTATGGGAAATTTCTGGGTTGTTGGGTTTCTGAGAGAAAATGTTGAATTATCTCTCAACTTAAGCAGAAGCTGAAATTAGCATCTTGCTCCTCAATAAATGTTATGATAACTCTCATTTTGTGTTAGCATGAGCAGTTTTACTTGCTTTCATTTCTAGTTTGTTATTTGTTGTTGATCAATGTGGGAGAGAGTAACTCTACCACTGAGCCCGAGATTTATCAAAACATAATTTGTTGAGCTCCACTTTCTTCTGCAGCTGGAGGGTCCACTTTATCAGAATTGAATCTCCTTTGCTCATTTACTACTTGACATATTATCCAAAACTTGCTAGATATAAGTTCAATATACAAAAATTCAACTATGTGGGGCTGAAAAGATGGCTCTGCAGTTAAAAACCAGTACTGACCTTGTACAGGAGCTTCATTGAGTACCTAATATCCATGTCTGGTGGCTCACAGATGCCTGTAACTCAAGTTCCAGAGGGATCTGATATCTCTGGCTTCTGTGGGCACCTATACTGGTGTATACAGCCACCTATTTACCCAGCTACCTACCCGCATACATAAATAATGATAAAATAGTTTTAGAATTCAGTTGCAGTTTTATATACTACCAAGAGCATCAGACTCTAATATTTAAGAAATAGTCTTTGAATTTGTAATATGAGATAAAGGCAACAGAAGATGTGATGGAGCTATTAGGATATTTATTTATTTGTATGGTGTATATGACATTGTGTGTGTGTGTGTGTGTGTGTGTGTGTGTGTGTGTATGTGTGTAGGTCAAAGGACAACTTTCCAGAGTTGATTCTCTCTTTCCACCAGGTAAATTACAGGGGTCCAACTCAAGTCAGCAGGCTTTCTGATAGTCTGTTTACCTGTTAAATGTCTTGCCTGCTCCACTCAGATATCTCTAAAAGCATAAACATCATCAAGAAAGAAGATTTTTTTCCTAATTAGCTCTCAAGACTCAAAATTTTAATATATTAATGCTTGTATTGAGACAAAATGAATGAATATAATAATTTTTTGAGAAAGAAAACTATAAATAATTTGAAAATATTCATTAATGGTCACAACTTTCTCTGATATTGATGAAGAAAAGAAAATGTGTTCAGTAAATACTGTTGGGATGGATTAATATACCAAAGTATTTTTATTATGTAATACTGTATACAAAAATAAATCAGACAAATCAACTTAAAGGGAAACATTTTACATTTTAGTAATCAATTCACTTAGATTGGGGAATAATATCTTAAAAAGTAGAAACTATAAAGGAGAAATTAGTAAGTTCAATAATGTTAAACTTAATTAAGTATATAGTCAAGTCATATATTCCTTTGAAGATAAATAAAAGAATATTGAAAATAACAGTGAAAGATTTGAAAAAGAGACCAAAAGGAACAGTATGCTAAGGAAAGTAGAATATTACATAGCAGTTTAAGTGAATGGACGAGGGCCATGGGCATCATCATTCATAACCCTAAAAAATACAATGCTGGTGAGAAAGCATGGAGATTCAGACCTTACTTACTTTTTAGCCTCTGCCAAAACATACCCTGAGCATATCAGACACATTGGGGTGTTAGCTAGGTCTGACAAAATTTGCATTTCATTTCTTAAGTTTGACGTGTGACTGCTCATTATATTTGATATGGCTTTTGGCTGTCTAACATGTTTCTAAAATATTTCCACATTTCATTTTTCACTTTATTAATTTTGTTCTAATTGGGATATGTTAGGGTTTTTCTGGGTTTTCTGCAGTTTCTAATTGATTAGTTTCTAATCTGTATGGATCAAAGTTAACAACTGTCCTTTTTGGGCCACCGTATCAACTGAGAAAAGGAAGGCATGTTTCAGTATTTCCTTTGAAAAAATTCACACGTCAATGAAGATTATAATTATAGTGTAAAATGAGGAGCGAACAGCAAAATGAACACAAAACTGGTTCTTGAAGTCTAAACTGCAACATTAGGTTTCCAAAACAATGTGAATTATGCATTTAATGAGGACGTTGTGAAAGTCCAAGGAATGAAGTTTGATATTTTATTTCTAAAGACTGAAAACACTGACTGTGCTTTGAGGATGCTGATGTCCCATGACTTCAGTAGATTTAGATATTATAATTCTGTCTGTTGCTACAGTGCAACACAATTTTCACTGCTTGTTTGCTGGAAACTTTTACTACCTATTGTTCTGTTTGTTTTAATTATGGAGATGAGGTTCATTCTTAGTTTCCTCCACAAGTAGTAATTAGTTACTCAGTGAATAATGTTTTCAATTGTACACAAATAAATATATATTAAATAGCGCTATTGTGCTGTAAATCTTACGCATCGATTTTACAGCTCTGACATTCGGAAATAAAGTTGTTTCCGTTGGAGAAAATTGAACTCCTGGTTGAGAAAGATGGGAGAGATGAAGATTCATGAAGTAAGGGGTTGAGTAGCTTAGTGTTGTGTTCAGTATGACAAAATAAGACAGTGTGATAATTGCTTTAACAGAAACTTATTCTACTGGGAGAGTAAAGAGAGTCAGATGGGTTTCAATGGCACTACTGATAGACCCCTCAGGCTGGTGCTTACACTGGGTTTGGATCTTGGCAAATGGGAAAATTTGATGAAGTCAGAAAGTGAAGGAAAATTTCTAAGTAGATGGAACCTATCACACACAGCAATGGCACCATGACTGGTGATTGAACATAAAAATTTAGGCTGCAGACAAAACTTTTTGGAGTGTTGGATCTAATCCTGATTAGTTTATCAGTTGAGAACACTATTAAGGGTCTATCATGAGCAAGTTATGGTATCCAGGAAACTGCCCTTAAAGATATTAAACAACTCATAGGACAAAAACACAAGAAAAATAAATCTTAAACCAAAAGAAAGTATGTGTTAGATAGTAAGAATGAGGACCAGTTTCTGGACATTCAGGGAACTGAATTTTGTTTTAGTGCTCCCAAAACACAGGACCCTCTTTCCAGAAGCATTCTTTCAACAAGAATGTCATCATCTCCCCTTTTCTATGCATTTTCCCTCAGTTTTAGAAAAAGTTATAATATAAAATATGAAGTGCCCTATTGTCTTTCTCAGTATGAGGTTATAAGAAAACAGAAGCATTAGTGAGAAATGGTGTGTAAATTGTTATAAAAACACATATGTTCATGAGACTTTTCAATGCCACAAAAATTCATTTGGTTCAGTCAAAACACTTAGGATTGTACATCCTTTGATGAAGATTCTAGCATTGCTTCCTGTCTCTTTGATTTTCTGCATGGTCCTTTTAGTCTGTAAGATCTGCAGGCATCCTAGCTAGTACCTTTTGCTTTCTCAGTTTGTGTGTGGTATAATGTTCAGCATTTAGACTCTTAATCACAGTAGAAAAATGACCAGGTGGGCTCTCTTAAGACAATGACATCTCTTGCCTCCACCATTCTGCTTTGTGGTATTTTTTCTTTGTTTATCTTTCTTTCTCTCTTTCTTTCTTTTTTTTTTTGTTTTTTTGTTTTTGTTTTTGTTTTTTTGTTTGTTTGTTTTGTTTTTTCGAGACAGGGTTTCTCTGTGTAGTCCTGGCTGTCCTGGAACTCACTTTGTAGACCAGGTTGGCCTTGAACTCAGAAATCTGCCTGCCTCTGCCTCCCATGTGCTGGGATTAAAGGCGTGTGCCTCCACTGCCTAGCTTGTGATGTTGGTATTTTAATCTACATTAGACACAAAAGGTAACATATAAGGCACTGGTCTACTTTATTGTGTAGTTTCCTTACTCATTATTACGTGTGTTGTGTACAATAGTAGGCGATAAATGAAAATCTAAGACTCCTTGTTTTAAAAGAAAAGAAGACCTCTCCTTTTCTTCATGGTCCCTCTCAAACCTGGATACTGTTGCCTGGTTATGGAATTCAGCCATTCAAAAGAACACACCATCTTGCACTAGAGTGTAGGAGACATAGAGTGTGTTATCTTTTGTAGTCATTACCTACATATTGGAACATGTCCTCATGGAGGAGGGAGGAGGCTTCATAAAACACAAGAAGCTAATGAGAGGAGGCTCAGAAAACTCAGCAAATTACAAGGCTCAGGGAAGCACAGAAAATGACAAGACTCACATGGTCTTTTCTCCCAGCATATAAAAGTAGTGTGCAATTATTGAGCAAGTAGCTGCAGAGATGTAGCTTTTGTGAGTCAGTACCCTTGCCAGACAGGCATTTGGGTGATGCAGCTGTCCAAGAGTCATTCATGTTTCTATAAGTAACCCTGATGAACTTATTCATTCACTAAGCCATGCTTGGGTTTAGTTGAGTTGGTTCTTGCTCTATTGACAGAGTCCTGTCTGCAATGACTAGAGATATTTATTTACAGCTTACCTGGAAAAGGAATTCAATAATACCCAACTTCACACTTCCTGTCCTCCTACTGAAGACATCACCAGGAATGATGTCTAGACTATATTTTCTTTCCTTCTCTCCAAGAAACGGTTGAGAAATAGAGGTGGCAGGAGGTGGGGCTTCCCAGGAGTGGAGCTTCCCGGCTCCTGGTACAGCCTCTGTTATCCCATCAGACATCACTCACAAGACACACAACCATAGGTAATTGCTAATGAGAATGAAATTGTTGACAATTTGAGGAAAAGATTTACCCAAAGGTGGTGAAGAAAGATATTCTGAGTGTGAAATTCTGTGTATATGCTGGCTACAGCCATGTGGGGGAATTTCTTGCCTTATTATTTTAAAACTTTCATTGAAAATTTTAGAACCAAAATATTGGCAGAGAGAGAAGAGCTTTATATGCACTTTTACAGACTGGAGAGATGTGGAGAGAAGCAGGGTACTCTTCTGTGGTTAAGAAGGGTTAACAAATGGCCAGAATTGTAAGTAAACTCCTGGGGTTTACCTTGTACTCTGTTAGTATTGAGTTCTTTTAATGAAATTTTATGTTGACTTTGGAGGTAATAACTACCCCCTCATCAGGTGCTGAGACATCATTGAACAATTTTATGTTCTTCTTTCTCTAAAAGAAATGCTCAATTTAGACTTAATACAAATGCAGCATCTTATTAAATCCAATCACATGAACTTGCTGATATTCAACCATTTCTGACCTACAAAAACAGCAGCTTTAAGTAATATTATCAGTGATTCCTTCTACTTTAACTAGTACACTCAATACTGTGTCTCAAATTTTATTCCCCTTATCCGTCTTCAGTTGATTGAGGAATTTACAACACTCTATCAAAGTTGATAAAGCTATCACAGTGGGTTTTTCTCTCTGTTTCTGTCTTTGTCTCTGTCTCTGTCTCTCTCTCTCTGTCTCTGTCTCTCTCTCTGTCTCTCTCTCTCTCTCTCTCTCTCTCTCTCTCTCTCTGTGTGTGTGTGTGTGTGTGTGTGCCAAAGAGAGAGGGAGAGGGAGAGGGAGAGGGAGAGGGAGAGGGAGAGGGAGAGGGAGAGGGAGAGGGAGAGGGAGAGGGAGAGGGAGAGGGAGAGGGAGAGAGGGGAGATTTTTTTTTTTTTTAATTAAGGGAATAATGTAGGGAGCAAGTGAAGAAGCCTTGAGTAAATGTGTACTGTTTGACATGAGCATAGACATTTTAAGGACACCAATGCCTCAGCATCATGGGAGTACAAAGCCTTCCCCCATGTGAAACTCAGAGGGATGGAAGTCTTTTTCCTCTGATCCTAGTGCAAATGTTCAGAAAATGTCCACTGTAGCTTCCTCCCCACCAAGGATGTTTATAGCTTGAAGACTGGTCCTCTGTAGAGACTACTCCTGTTGAGATAGGGTAAAACTGCCTCCTTGTTCAGTTCTGTATAATAATCCTGGCTCTTTGTTTATCTGTATGTAATTACCCTACCATGTTCAGTTGTATGCAATAAGCCTGGCTCTCTGCTCCACGGTATATAATAAACTCACTGAGTACAAGGGTGCTGAAACTTCCCTCTCTGAAAACCCAGATCATCAAATCCTAGACTTTTGTGCTCATACATCTCTGTGTACCTGTCCTTTGTTCATTCCTTTGGTATATAAGCCAGACTCAGTAATGGACACAGAAAAATCACCAAAGGAAGTATGTATAGGACCTTACTGAATAGACCAAAAGGTTAGACCTATGCATTAAACAAGAAATTCTATTTGTACAAATGACTTGGATTTCAATTTCTAAAACAGTTGGACTATAAAGTTTTCTTATTCTTTAGAAAGTTATGAAATAAATCACTTAGTTCTAATGATTCCTCTTTCAAGAAAACAAACAGTAGTTTTTGAGAGCATCAAAACCTTAACCTCTAGACCACCAGGGAAAAGGTAACAGACAGATTTGAAATAGGAAACTTGAGAACATAGTAATTGATACAATGCTTCCCAAAGCCTGAGTCATAAGTATGACAATCATCAGAAATTTGGTTAGGAGAACTCACAGCATACATTAAAAACCAGAGTTTCTTAAGGCACTTCGTTTCCTAAAGAAACTTACATGGTCAAAGAAAACTGGGAAATATAACTTTCACTTGATCAACAGTGGTCAGCCTGATTTTGTACTCTATGGAAAAACAAAATTATATAGATTTAAACTGTGTGCCTTCTAAACCTCACTGGTCAATGTTTTCTCCCCAATGAAGGAGAATCCACCTGGAACCCCTCTGGCCTATGTTACAGCAGCCCCTGTCAGACTCTCCCCACCTTCCTCTCTATTTTCTTTTTAAGCACAGAATTAATATTCTTGTTGTTGACTGCAAGACCCTGCCTTAGTTTGGAGCTATTAAAATCTATCAGGATTAATTGTACATAGTTGAACTAAGAAAAATTTACTTTACAACTCTAATGGCTGTGAAAAGCCATTGTAGAGAAGCAGAGTAAAGGACAAACGAGGCCAAGGCCAAGGAAAGACCCAAAGTAGGAGTTTTCCAAATTTTCTCTTAAGACTCTAACCATCTTCCTTATTTTAGACCCAAGTCTGCACTTCTTTTTTTGTCCATGTTTACATAATCAAAATACATTCAAACATTCATATATGCTATGGGTCAGTCCCAGGAACTGGGGTCCCTTTAGAGCATAGTTTGAGGCAGCTGAAGGGTCCAGAATATGTCCAAGGAACAAGACTTTTCCTTAAAAAGTGTAGCAGACCGAACTGGCCTCGAACTCAGATCTTCCTGCCTCTGCCTCTTTAGCACATCCTATCAGGTTGTACCACCAGAGCCGGCTGGGGATCCATCCCATATGCAGTCACCAAACCCAAACACTATTGTGGATGTCAAGAAGTGCTTGCTGACAAAAGCCTCTTATGGCTGTCTCCTGAGAGGCACTGCCAGAGCCTGACAAATACAGAGGCAGATGCTGGCAGCCAACCATTAGACTGAGCACGGGGTCCCCAATGGAGGAGTTAGACAAAGGACTGAATAAACTGAATGGGTTTGTAATCATATAGGAAGAACAATATCAACCAACTGGACCCCCCTCCAGAGCTTCCAGGAAAAAAACCACCAACCAAAGAGTACACATGGCGTGACCCATGGCTCTAGCGGTGTATATAGCATAGGATGACCTTGTCTGGAATCAATGGGAGAAGAGGCCCTTGGCCCTGTGAAGGCTTGATGCCCCAAGTGTAGGAGAATGCCAGGGTGGAGAGATGGGTGTGGGTGGGTGGGGGAACACCCTCATAGAAGCAGGAGGATGGGGGATGGGTTAGGGAATTTCTAGGAGCAAACTGGGAAAGGGAATAACATTTGAAATGTAAATGAAGAAAATATCCAATATAGAGATAGATATAGATAGATAAAAAGTGTAACAGAGAACATGAAGAAAATCTGACTTTGATCAGCTTATCTGATCAGCACTGCCTTGGACTCAGCTCTGTCTAGGAGCCTACCAAATAGCCCAGGGAAGAAGGCAATTGGTGTGTAGACTCACTTCCTAGAGCAACCCCACTCAACATATCTCTCCCCCAACTCATGTCATACTGACAACAGGTACAACTGGGAAAAAAAAAACAAAACACCTATGCTGGGTATGCTTAGTTGAATCACTTGCAAATTAGCAATATAGAAAATGTGATTAAACTTCTGGTAAATACCAGAAGCAAAGGCACATAATTCATATTGCCTTCTGATACACCTTGATCATTTTCCCCAAAGACATTAGGAAATATTTGTTATTTTTTTCCTCCAAACCTGTCTTCTGCTGTATTTACATATTATAAAGCATAACATTTTGAAAATGCACATCCCAAAAGGTGATTTTTGTTCTGTTGTCGAGAAAGTGCCATTCAAGAATGATGGGGCTGATTAAGCAATCCAAGCACTTGTTTATGAAAATAATTGTATATCCTCAACGTCTCTTTATAATTCAGCCAAAATCTTCCAAGGAGGAGAAAAGCATCAAAACAGAAAACAAAAAGAGGGAAGAAAGGAAAAACAAAACAGAGAATGGAAACAGAGATTTTTACTTTTAGCTCATCGGATTTGCAAGGGACAATAAGCGAGATTCATTAGGCCATTTGTTTCTGTCATCTGCCATGATTCAAAATGAAATACTAAATGTTTCATGGACTTAGAAAAAGAGTAGAATTTGTCTTTGTGTAGGCTGTGCAAAGACGCTGTGGCTTACAGCCCCATACAAGGGGCCTGACGGATGAAAGGGGGGAAGGGTGGTACAGTCTGAATGATGATGGGCTAATATCATCACCCTCTTGTCAGCTGTAATAGGCTTTCCCTCAAAGAAATAATTCATAAAACCGCTACATTATATTCTATCCTTGACAGGCCCTATCTATCCTCCAACCCAGCAGGCTCACAACTAATAAGAAAATATGTGGTTCAGGAACCTTGAAAAATTAAACAGGTAGTTTATGAACAATTTGTTTCATGGCGATGTTTATTATGTTTATTAAATATTGAGCCTTTAATGTTTTCCCAGTGCAGATGATATCATAAAAATGCTGACTTAAGCCTCGGATGTATTCTTAGAAAATGACATTTTACAGCACTGGTAGTACATAGTAAATAACTAAATTATAGCAGCTTCTCCCTGTGTATAGAGACAGTATGTAGAAACTAATTTATAATGTATCTTTATGGACGTGTGTATGCGGGATGTATCCATGCGTACCCCGCTCAAGCTCCCCTGGTAGTCTGAGGTTTAAAACTAAGCTGAGGAGTAGCATTCTGTTAGTGCCTATTTCAGAAAAGTCAGCTTGAAATTTGTTTTTATTGCTTGTAGTAAAGGAGACACCTTTAGTTTAGAGTTTCTGGCATCTAAAGTACACAGACTCTGGACACTAATAATAAACATAATTGGAAGTGTTGCTTTGTGTCATTTTTATATAAATCTCTTTTGGGGTCTCTCTGGAGACTGATGCATGGGAGAATATAAAGGTAAAATAGCTCCTTGTAATGTATGTTCTTTACTTGAAAAGAATCAAATTAGACGCAGAAACTCTTCTTTGGAAAGCTGGAGAGCAGCGAACACGTACGTGGACCATGGTCCTCCTGTGTACATACCTTGTACATTACCAGCTAGGCTGTCATAATAGATTTAATCAGTGTGACAGTAAATGATCGTCTGCTGTAGACAAGCAAGTGGAAGATTATCAGCATCTTACAGGGTTAATGGCCCTTCCATAATAAACAATACCCACAGTATGAAAATAAGGCAATAATTCACGCCCAGATTTCAGAAAGCACATGCCCAAAGTGATTTACAAAGGAAGTTGGATCAAACCTGTGGTTAAGTGCTCTAACATCCCAGGGCACAGAGTTACTGAACTCAGAAGGACATCTTAATTTACTGTGTATACCCACAGAGAAACACATGCATAGCATTGGTAACGAGTACACTCTCACGGGGTTTTACTGAGGGTAGAGGTACATATTATATGAAAACCCAATGACTTGTAAACTATCAACATGAAGAAAGGAAAAGTCAGTGTCTGCTGGAAATATAGCTGTCAGAACATCAGCTTCCAACATGGGGACTTAGAAGCCATTGATAGACCTTTGTTGTCTAATACCTTTATCCAAAATGAGGCAAGAGAGACAAACTGGCCGTGAGCTTTGAGGAGGATGCTGGCAGCTAGCATCCACATGGAGTGTGAATTTTGTAAAGGCTGGGTCAGAAGTAAACAAAAGCTGAGCTTACACACATGAAACAGAAGAGCTCTGACTTTGTAGAACAGGAATTGTTGTGACTTCTATTCTGGATAGCAAGCCAGTTTAATAACCAAATGGAATGCATATCTAAACAATAGAGGACTGCATTATTGGAATAGCTGAGTTTAAAGAATGAGACTGGCTTTTGTGTTTACACCCCTCAGTTTCTGAGTTGTTTTCAAGCCACCTGCTATTACAAAAGAACACTGCAGAAGATGTCAACAGAAGAGGTTGAGGGATTACGTTATGTAGCTTCTGAACAAGAACAGCAAGACTGAGGAATAGACACCTCTGATCAGGACCTGATTTAGGGGCTGGGATCAACTGTATTTCTTCTCCCCCAGTAGACACTGGAATGAATGTAAATTAAATGTGTTTTTATTTATTTTACTTGTGTGTGGTGTGTGTGTGTGTGTGTGTGTGTGTGTGTGTGTATAAAACTGTGTGTGGAGGCCAGAAGACAACTTCAGTGTAATTCCTCAGGGACTTTCTACATTTTGAATAAAACAGGGTCTCCCATTGCTGGCTAGATAGCTGATGGTATTCAGGGATGCCTGCCCCCATCCTCCATCTTCTCAGCACTGGATTTCAGGCAAAAGTTGCCAGTCTCCCCTTCTTAACTCTGGTCCTAGTATTTGCAAGGCAAATGGTTGACTGAGCCATCTCTCCAGTCCTTAAGTACATTTTAAAATACACACAAATAAGGCCTAAAAAGATGTCTCAGTGGATAAGAGGGCCTGGAGCATTTGTAGAGGACTGCTGTTCAGTTCTCAGAGAACACATAGGTCAGCCCACAAGCACCTGTAACTCCAGCTCTAGGGGTCTGAAATAGCCCCGTCAAAATCCTATGAAACCAAGTTCTGTCAAAGATGCCATTGAGTTCGATTGTGTTGGCAATTTACTGCTGGGCATGGCACCTGCTCTTACGAGTAGTTTGTATACCCAGGGAGACTTGGCTGGAGAGAACTGCTTGTCCATTTGTAAGTGGTTTCAATTGGACATAGCTTCAGAGTTAGGCATGAGGGCTTTTGTCCATTTCCCCTCTTAGCTGGGATTCCAGATAGGTCCCAGGTATGCTGCCACAGTCTCTGTAAGTTCCTGTGTGTCAATCCTGCTTTTTTCCAGGGCTGTCTTTCCTTGGGGTCCTCTATACCCTTTGGTTCTTACCGTATTTTCATTTTCTCTTTTGCAACAGTCCCTGAGTCAGGATAGAGGGATGTGGTGGAGACATCCCATTTAAGCCTGAGTATTTCAATGTCTCTGAGACCTCTTTTAAGTTTAATTTTAAATAATGAAAACTATAGCTCTCTATCCCAAATATATTCTCCAAATAGTTTTCTAGTAAAAATGAAACTCATTCATTTAAGCTTGGAATCATTTAAAGTCCTTTGTCCAGGCATGGACTTACTGGGGTGTTCTGGCTTTGTGGATGCTGGATCTCACTGAAAGGCAATGGTTAGGTCTTGTGAACATTTGGGTCAGAGGAAAGCCTTCCCACATTTGTCCATTCATCATTTTTATGTTATAGTTCAAAGATATTCATGAAACCAAAAAGACCAGGTAGACACATAGACCATATATGTCTCTATGTAAGAGACAGATAAAATGGACAGCAGCATGTAAAAATAAAAAAAAATCACTCCTGGTCATTAAAGAATCATGCACACTGCAAACAGCATTAGGTTCTGTTTGGCTTCAGGTCACATGTTGTGCCACCAATTTCAGACACTCTTCTCTTTAAAAGGAGGCAGTTGGTGGCAATTAATTACCCCTGGATAGCATGTACAGCTGCAGCCTATGTATGGAAACAGAAGAGAAATTAGATTTAATTGGCCTTAGCACAATCAAGAATGTGGCATTTATTTAATTATGACTTGTTGGGAAGGAGACCTTGATTAGTGTGCTTTTACATTTTTAATATTAATAATATAATTAATAACACATATAGGGCATAAATATGAAATAAGCTTACATATTATGTCAAGAAACTGCCTGTTATTTTCATAGTTACATGAGATGTTCATTTAACAATCCCAAAATTCTCACTTATTTACCCAATTGTCTGTTGTCCTGTGTGTCCATCACACTGACTGTTTCAGTTGCCCTCCATCCAGCCAAAGCCTGATACATCCATTCTCAGCAGAGCTTCTGTTATTTGGTGAACTGATTCATTGAACCTCAACTTATTTTCTACTTCGGTTTTCTTGGGAACTTTGAAATAAGCAAATTTGTCTAGTGCCCTTTATCTTTTATTTGGTAATAACTGATTTTTTAAAATGAAATTCTGGAGTTCACCCTAAAGATATACAATAAACAAATAGACATTGTATGTGGGGACTTAATTTTGTGTGACATAATTTTCAGATGGTGCACTAATGTTTACAGTAATGTTTGTGGGGACAGTATCCTGCATTCTTGCATTGATTAGTGCTTACATACATTCGGATCAGTTCATATTTGGAAATATGTCAACATAGCTGTGGGACTGGGGCAATTAAGCTTGCTCTTCCTTACGCAGATGCAGAATGGGGTCACAAAAGTGGGTATTTATACCCAATTTAGTGATGGTACAGGGAGCCAATTGGTTTGCTCAATATTTCCTTGTTTGTATAAGTTGGAGTTTATCAGGAATGGATACAGGAGGTAGGAAAAGAGAAAATCTGGAAATGAGTCTGTCTCCAGTGAGTCCCTGGAGTCTTTCTCTCCTTTTCCCTTTCTCACTCATAGCTTTTAAGGCTGCACATGTATTCCTATTTAAGGGGCCACATTATATTACAGTCTGCACTTAGGTAGGATCTCACTGTTGAGAAGGTGCCCCACATGCTTCTGGACTAAACAAAATGAATACTCCTGACTGTGGTGTAGTATCTTAACAAATATGTCTTCTATTCTCCGTGGACCAGGCGACCTATCTAGTTTCCTGTAAAAGCAGTGGAATTATACATGTCTTGCCCCATGCAGCAGTCATTTTAAACAAACAAACAAAAAAAAGCAGTATGCAAGCGCCTTTAGGTTTTATGGTTGGAGTGCATCTGAATTCTAGATAGTAAGTAGCAAGTGAGGAGTGTCCTGTGTCGTGCTGCATGGTAGCTGTCACCTTCACGAGCTGTCCTATTTAAGAACACTGTTCTACTCTCCTTCGCCTCTGAAAAATGAACACTGAAGTCTTACACCCCTGAGTCCATTGGAGAGCAAGGATTGGGCAGTTAGCAAGAAGGGGAGCCAGCCATAAATTAGAGAGATCAAGGCGTAGAGAGGGGGTTATTTTCTAGAGCTTTCTTCTTTCTCCTCATCCTCCTGGGCCTCCTTCTCCTCTTCTTCTCCTTCCTTTATGTCTCTTAGTTGTTTTTGTTTGTTCGCTTTGTATCTTGCTTTTTGTTTTTAATAATTCTGGGTTTGTGTTCATCTTATGGAAAATAAACTCACTGAGTATGTTGAGATATGTTCATTTTTACCCCATCAAATATTTTTTGTCTGTTCAAGACAAATATATCAATATTAAAGATGACTTATCTTTGAACCTCACCACAGACTAGCGTCAAAACAAACCGAGGGGTTTTCAACAAGCCTCCCCTCCCTGAAACCACAGAGAAACCTCTTCTAGCTTCTGGTTCAGTGGCCTCTCTGTCTTTCCTTACTGTTTCCTTAGAAAATGACTGTGTGAATTTGGGCTCATCATTTCTTTTTCCAAACTCACTGACTTTTAAAGTAAGGGTGAAAAGCTCTTAGGATGATCTTGAGGTCCCTTCGTGTCTAATATAGATTTTTGTTTGGTTCTGTTTTGTTTTGTTTTTGTAACAGGCTCAAGGAGCAAGTTCTGGAGCCTTAACAAAAGCATGAAGCCACATAACTCAATGTACTTTATTCAGATATGTCAAAAAATTAATCCAAACAACAGAACAAGATCAACTTGCCAAAAATGACTGAGACCCAACAAGAAGTGAGAAGTAGGTGGTATGGTTATTTGCTTTCTTTTAAAAAATATTTCAAAACAAACAAATAATATCCAAGTTTTGGGGGAGGATATAAAATGAAATTGAGTGTGTGAGGAGGTGAGGAGGAGCTAGGAGAAAACCATGATCAAAATAATGTAAACAAATTAAATTTTACTTAGTATTCATTAATATGTGCATATAATGTGTTTAGATAAAAAATCAAACCCCATTCTTCCCCACAACTCTTTTTCTATCTCTCCATTACTTTCTCCTCCCAATTTCACATGCTCTTTAAAAAAGAAAACACCCTGTGAGTCTGTTAAGTGCTGCCTGTATACACAGGGGTGTGGGGCAGTCACCCGAGCTTTGGTGACATCTTAGGGCCCGAGATCCAAAAGAAAACTGACATTCTCATCCCAGCAGCCATTAATGGCTCCTCAGATAGGAGGGATCTTCATGAGTCCCTCTTCCATCGCTCTGGGATTTGGGCTGGCTTTATTTTTGTCTTCTTTCTTTTTTCCAAGAGCAGGGAGGCAGATCAACAGTTGTTGTGTTGGATTTTTTGTTGTTGTTTTGGTTTTGTTTTTTTCTGTCTCCTGCTGAGTGACCTCTAGCTGACCTTGATGAGGTATGATAACCCTTCCTCCTTGTAGAGAGGAAGGACACAACCTGCCTCTAGATTCACCCTTAGAGTTGGAGGGGAGTAGCATGCCCAGTGAGTGAAATCTGGCCTCAGATTACAGCAAGGCTTGACACTGGATGTCAAGCATCACTCAGGACAGCTAAGTGGCAACATGGACAGACACCTTTGTGTGTCTGCAGACGACCTCAGCCTTATTGCTGACTTCTCTGTGACTTTGAGTTAGTGGTCTTGTTTGATTAATATGAAGTATTTTTAAGATCTTCCAGGTGGAAGTGGATACATTTTGCAAAATTAAATGATCTAGAGCTAGGAAATATATATGTATACACACACACACACAATGAGCTAATATATACTTTGGGTGCTGAATTGCTTGTTATTTAAAACTGATGACAAATATCATTATTTAAAGAGCAGTTGGTCCAGTGCCATAGCTGCGTGCACTCTGAAAGGCTGTCTTCACTTTTCTCCAGGAAAACCCCTCAGATGCAGTGTATGATAATAGCATGTACCTGTCTGTCAACAGAAAAGGTCCAGGATATAAAATCACTTCTGCAGCAGCTGCCAGAAAGAAGCAGCAAACAGCCCATGCTTGACACAGCCATCCAACCCGCACCGACTTGGAGAGCTAGGTGGAAGGCAGCATCTAGTCAAGATGGAGATTTTTTTTCCTCACTCTTTCCACTCTACTAGCTCATGAAAAACTTTTGTCCAGAATATGTAATCTCAACCAAGTCTTTCCCTGATAACAAGGCTTTAGGG
This sequence comes from Arvicanthis niloticus, assembly GCF_011762505.2. Lineage (NCBI taxonomy): Eukaryota > Metazoa > Chordata > Mammalia > Rodentia > Muridae > Arvicanthis > Arvicanthis niloticus. The sequence continues at coordinate 87,890,000 of NC_047659.1, read as the reverse complement.
ATTCTTATAGTGATCATATTCAAATAAAAATAATAAGAACACAAAATCAGAGTCAGTGGGCAAGATGACTAAGTGTATAAAGGCACTTGCCATGAAAGCCTGGTGTCCGAGTTCAGTCCCTAAAGTTGACAACAAGGTGAAAGAAGAGAACTGACTGAACAAAACTGTCCTCTAAATTTTCCTGAGCACATGTCATATACATGCACACAATATAATAATGATAATGATAACAATAATAATGATAATAGAAATAAATTTTAAAATACACAAAATCAAGGAAACAAAGCCAGGTGATGATGAATACAATGTTTATGGGTACAATGATGAGGAAGACACATTCCAAATGCCATTATTGATTTGACATGTCCTTTACAATGCATGTCCGTCCATGACAAGGAAATCTTCCCAGGTGCTGAGGCTGGAGTGGCTGGCTGCAGCATGGATTTAAATAATTACAAAGTACAGGCTCGCAGTCTCACTGGGCAAGCTGCTGCTTGGACAAAACGATGTACTCAAGCAAGGCTTCCTTTTGTTCTGAAAAGAAGTGAAAATGTATATTTAAGATAATCAGGGAAACACCATTGAGTCAGTAAGATGGCTGTTGCAGAACCTTGATTCCACGCTGGACAAGTGGGCAGGGAAGCGAATTAGGAGGCTGAGATGTGAACACAGTTATGTTGGGGGTGGTTTAGATAAGCATGTATTCAATAGAGGTAGGTTTTAAGTCACAGGCTGAGTTTATATGTTTGTATCTGGGGAAAATAGGGAAGGGGAAATGAGTGGCTTTTTACCACATTTGCCCATAGTGTGCGATGCACTGTACTTCCTCTGGCCAGAAGCCTCTCCTGTGTGTGAGGAGATTCTGCCTCTTAAGACTGACTTCCAGCATCCTACTTAGAAACCCAGAACAGTTTATTATTATGTGTTTTGTTTATTGATTAATAACTGTGACTTAAATCTTAAAAGCTTTAAGCAAAATAGTAAAAACTTAATTAAATTTGTGTGGAAGGGCTGATTCCTTTTATGGTTAAAAAAGATGTCTTGTGACTGACAGAAATTACTTCCTGGGATCTTGTGGCTGCCAGAAGATGCAGCCTGGAATCCAGTTCCTTGTTCTCTTTGTCTCCAGCTGTTCATCTTAGAGACAACTTTTCCTTGTCTAAGAGCTCACTCTCTCTGCCTTCTCTGTTTCTCCCCCTCCTCTTCCCCCGTGTCTGTATGTGTGTATTCATGTGTGTAGACAAGTATGTAGAGGCTAATCTTAGGTGTTGGGTGCCATTCTTCAGGTACCATCCACTTTTTAAATATTTTGAGAATTATGTTTATTTTTGAGACAGACTCACTGTCTCAGAAGGCACCAAGAAAGCCAAGCTGTCTGGTCAGCTGGTCTCATGAATGTGTCTCTCTCTACCTTTCCAGGACTAAAATTACAAACCTGAGGTACCATACATAGCTTTTTAAATTTGGGGTTTGTTTTTATTATACAGAATAACAAAGGTGATTTTTATGCATGCATATTTTTTACTTTTTGAGAATATCTTCGCCAAACTTGACCATCTCTTCTTGTCTCAACCAAAATTATTTCTACAAGGTTGGTAAGGAGCAAGCATTGCCTTTAATCAGTTATTTAAAGCAGTATTCTATGAGTGAAACGCAAATCCTTGCAATTGAGAAGCAAACACTTAACTGACAGGGCTCTCGCAGCCTGGTCTCATCTCTTCTTGGCATGCTATTTCAGGTTGTCTCGGCTGTATAATAAAATAAATAATTGCCCTAAAATAATCATAATATTTTTAATTTTTGAAATGATAATTATATAATTTCCCCCTTTCCATTCCTCCTTCAAGCCCTCCCAAGAACCCCCTCCCTGCTCTTTCAAATGCATGGCCTTTAAATTGTTGTTACATATGTACGTTAAACAAACAAACAAAACAAACAAAAAACAGTCTTCCATCCCTGACACTAGAAAGAAAAAGTTAAAAAAAAAAAAAAAAACTTTTTAAAAGCAAGTGTTTTCAAGCCAATGTTTAAAATGTTAGGTGACAGGAGACTGTTGCATATCACACATCCAAACACCTGGTAACAACAGGTCACATGGATACCAGAAAAGAAAAAAAAAAAACATAACTTTTGCCTCAGGGAGGAATAAGCAGAACAGACTTTTATTATTTCCATGTGTTGTTTTGAATATATTATTCTGAAGAGCACTTAGCACCTTCACAGTGCTAAATTAATTTCAAATGATAATATTTTTCCTTCCTTTCTAAGATCTCATCTGTGGGAGAATGCAGGAGGCGGCAGCCGAACTGGAGGCCTTGATCTTGCCTGTAAAGTACTGTAAGTCCAAGAATTTAGGTGACAAGCCCAATTTGTTGCTGGGAAAAAGAGCACAAAGGTAGAATGTGAGTCTATTTCCCCAGTTTATAAAAACGGTATTTTTAAAGGGCTGTCCCTGCCTTTTGGAACACTTCGTATGTTTCAAATTGTTCTTAGCCCTCCAGCTTCCCTAAAGGCTGGCTGGCTGTGTAATTTCTAGGGAAGTCCCAGTAACGTCATCCACCTTGGTAGCAGCTTCCTCAGCAGGTGCCAAGTAGTGATGCTTCCATATAGTTTATAATGGAACCAAGGTGGCTGCTGGCTTCCCTGAAACACACAGCAAATGACTTCTCTTGCGCCTCACTTGCATTAAGTGCTGGGAGATTGGGACATGCAACTACAATACAGTAGGATGATTTTCCATAGAGATTTAACAAAGAGACACTAGCTCTTGCAGATATACTTGGTCATAAAGTCTGGCCAACGTGTTGTTATCTCTCTGTTCTTCTCTCTTAATTGGTCTTTGTTTTTATTTATTTATTTGTTTCAAGTAAGAATGCCGAGTCTCATGGAAGTAACACTAGGAGTGGCTCAGCAGTTAAGAGCGCTCACTGCTTTGCTGAGAATCCTGGTTCAGTTCTCTGCACATCTATCAGGAAACTTGTGACTGTCTGTATCACCAATTCCAGGGAATCTGATGCCCTGTGGCCTCCCTGGGAACCTGCATGCACATAGTGCACATAAACTAGTGTGGACACACACACACACACAAGTAAACAAAATATCTCCTACCCAGGCGTGAGCCTAATGCAGTGCCCACTCATTTCTTTGCTTTTGCTAGAGGGTATCTGAGGTTTTCTAGTTTTGCCCTAGGTATACTCCTTTTCTTTCTACCAGAGCTGATGGTAACAAACTGAGAACCTTCTCTGACATGCTGAGAACTTCAAGTTGGGTGTCACCTCCTTCCAGCTGCCTCTGGCCCCACAAATACACCAAGGGTGGACCAACAGGACATAATCTCTTACAGTCAATGGCATGGAATGGTCAATGGAAGAAAGAGAAACAGGAAGAGAGGAGTGGGAATTTGAAAACTGAAATTAAAGTACTAGGACACACCTTGCAGGAGAGATTCAAATGTAAGGAAAGAGAAAGAGAGCAAGAAACAGAAAGAGATAGAAAAGAACAAGGAGAGAAGACAAGAGAGGAAGGCAGGAGGTGGTGAGAAAGCAAAGGGAAGGAGAGAAAAGGAAGTGGAAAGGCAAGAAAGGAGCAGTTAAAGATTAAGTAGAAAAACTAATGTGCATTCCTAGAGATAAAATTCAGTGAACACAGAGTCCCACATGAGAGAACATGTGTATGAACAGTTTCAGAGAGGAGCAAAATAGCATTTAATATGACAGAGTAGGCAAGGGTAGATTTTCCTTTTTGATTTGATGGTGGTGTGGATATAAATTACTGCTGGGCTCTCAGTTACCTGCTAAAATAAAAAGCAGGTAAGTTCAGATCGTTTAAACTAATAAGGTCTTGAGTATTGATTTTATGCCTCATTGCTCAAGTGGGAGATCTGGATCAAAAGAAGTTAAAAGTTTAGGAATAGATGTTTGGCTAATTTTTGCGATAGAACTCTGATTTAATTTTGTTTTAAAAAAACGTGGCAATTCATTAATGAGTCATGATACCTATTGGTATTTAGATGGTAACTACAAAGGTTGAAATAGAACCAACAAGAGTGTTTTAGTGTGGCTTAGAATCAGTGGTAAAACTGGATGAGCTGAATGGAGGACTGTTAAGCACTGGTTACCAAAACTTTCAGGTTAAGAGTATGCATATGTGTTTAACACACATGTGAAATGCTTTCCTCACTGCACATGTTAATCAAAAGCCACAGCAAAATGCTGATATGTATACAGTTAGAAATTCAGAAGATTTAGAAATGTTAAGTTTTTTGAGATGTTTTATGAGTGTCCCCATTCTGAAGGCAGATGGTTTGTTTCACAATGGACCTACTCTCTCCATCAATTCATTCTGTTTCCAGAGTTCATTTTTCATTCCAAGGCATCACTTAATTAATGAGTATATAAGAGACACGGTGTCCCCCCATCTGTGCCACTAGGGAACTGAAAATCGAAACAACAAGGTACTACTGCACTATCACAATCTCCAAGATCTACAGCAGTCAAATACTGTTGAGTGAGGGAGCAACTGGGACTCTCAGTTATTGCAGATGGGAATGGAAAATGGTAAGGCCACTTTGGAAGACAATTTGGCAATTCTCTACCAAACTGAAAATCCTCCTAATATCCGATATTGTAATTGTGCTCCATGGTATTTACCCAAATAAGTAGGAATCCAATGCCCATGCAAAGAGTTACCCATGGCTTTATTTATAATTGGCAAAATACGGAAGTGATGAAGATGTCTTTCAGCAGGTGTGAGGATTATGTGTGGGACATGAAGACAATGGGACATTACTCAGTGCTAGAAGGAAATGAGTAAGCAAACCCAGAACAGACCCGGATGATGTAAACTATTGCTAAATGAAACAAGGCAAACTGAAACACTACACATGATGTCATTCCAACCACATGGCATTCTGACAAAATGCCATGGAAACAAATAAAGAACCAGTGCGTTCTAGGAATTACAGGGTATAAAACAGATGATTACATAAAAACATAATATTCTTAGGTCTCTTTTATATGATTCTTCAATAGTGAAAAGACGATGCTTGTCTTGGTTAGGGTTCTATTTCTGTGAAGTGACACCATGACCACAGAAACTCTTATGAAGGAAATCATTAACTGGCTAGGGATTACAGTTTAGAGGTTTAGTCCATTATCATCATGGTGGGGATCATGGTGGCACACAAGCAGACATGGTGCTGGAGAGGTAGCATACAGTTTGTATCTGGATCAGCAGGTAGCAGAAAGAGGGGTGGTAGTAGACTGAGCTGCCTTGGGCATTTTAAACCTGAAGCCCACCTCCAGTGACACACTTCCTCAAACAGGAACACACCTATTCTGACAAGGTCACACCTCCTAATAGTGCTACTCCTTCGTGTCCAAGCATTCAAATATGTGAGCCTATGGGGCTGTTCCTATTCAACACCATGCCTCTATCCCATCCCACAGACTCAGGGTCCCAGTGCAAATAATGTTATTGTAAGTTCACATGTGGAACATTCTGCTGTAGGATTTAAAAGCTGAAGAGGTTAGGAATGTGGAGATTGTCTGAGAACTCCTGTAGTCTGCCCAGCTTCATTGTGAACTTAAAACTTCTCTATATGTGAAATGTGTATTTATAAAAAGCAGGGACATGCATATAAGCCTTTTTTTTGTCAAATTGTCCTCCAAAGAGTTATATCAGTTTATTCTCACATCATTTTATGTGCTGTTTTCTCCACATCTGCTGAAAATCTGCAGACCATTTATTTTACATATTTACTATTTCTACTTGTTGAAAACTAACATCTTATTTTTTTAAATATGCATGCCTTTATGCTTAAAGCTAAGAACTTTTTCTATGTTTATAAGTTGTTTAGACTTCACATTCACTGCCTGTTTGTGTGTCTCAAAAAGTGCATTTTCAAAATTGGCCCTGATCTTTAAATTCTTTTAATTAGTCACATTTCATCTGCCAAATCTGACACATTCTATGGTGGGTCCAGTCTCATTTGGGCACATTAGAGTCTCTTATAGGCCCTGTTTTTGAGAGCTAGTATTTTGATGCTTGCTTATCATGACCCAACATGACTGAAACCTGTGGGCTGAAATGAAGGATATTAAGTCCCTTTATACCATTTTTTTTTTCCACAGGCCGCAGGCTCATCTGCTATCGCTTGCTTTTGACTGTTTGATTGTCAGGAGTTGCAATAGTCCTTTACTTCCTCTACAATGTTGCTTTAGCAACATCGAAATAAATTTTCCTCTCTTCAGGATAAAAGTTATAAGGTTGTCTTTGGATGCTTGATTTCCACTTACCTTAAAATAAATAGTCATTTCTGAATCAAACTCAAAATCAAAAGTTTTCATCCTTAGCCCTATAATTTTAGGATGTGTCCCGGAACCCTCCCCTACTGCAGCTCTAGTACCTGTAATCCCTCCGTCACTCCATTTTCATGCTTTTATTATGTAGTCTACTCTCACTACCGTCACAGGAGCAATGTGTCAGGAAACATCCGATTTGTGACTACACTTAAAACTGTCCTCAACAAATCGGCACCACCGTCGGCTCACAGCGAGGCTAATAAGGCCATTCTGACAGCATCCGTGCTTTTGATAAATATTTCTTCTGAGAAAAGGATGCGGGGAAGTTATGTAATCATTTGGAAATATGTCAACATAGCTGTGGGACTGGGGCAATTAAGCTTGCTCTTCCTTACGCAGATGCAGAATGGGGTCACAAAAGTGGGTATTTATACCCAATTTAGTGATGGTACAGGGAGCCAATTGGTTTGCTCAATATTTCCTTGTTTGTATAAGTTGGAGTTTATCAGGAATGGATACAGGAGGTAGGAAAAGAGAAAATGGGTAGTAGTGAACAACTCCACTGAAGGAAACAATTAACTGAGCATCCCTACCCACCGTGTGTGTGTGTGTGTGTGTGTGTGTGTGTGTGTGTGTGTGTGTGTGTGGTGTTGGGCTAAAAATTTTGATGACTTGTTGTTTGTTCAGTATACTGGTTTTTTGAACTTTAAATTGCTCTACCTTTTTTTTTTTCTGCCTTTCTCAGGTACTCTGACATGATGCAGGGGCTTTTTATACAGGCAGTGTGGTCACATCTCTGTAGGTGAGAGGGATATCACTGACATGTGAAGCAATCCATAGATGCATCACCTGGCTGGAGTCCTGACATTTGTCTGTGATGAACAGTGACAAGAATTCTGTCTCTTTTAGTGCCAATTTTTATATAGTCCTGTGCTGAGACTCCCAGGGTGCCTGCTCAATTAGGTGCACATTACAGACCTTTCCCTCTTTCTGTGGTGGCCCCAGTCCTCATGGTATTAGATTTTGTATATTTAGTTTGGTTCATATTTTAAAATAGCCCCTTTCTCTGGTCATTGTTTGCTCATATGTTTGGGCACAGTCTTTAATTGAACATAAGGAAGACTAAGTAGGCAAAGACTGATCTGTGAGTGTTGGCAACTCATAAGAAGTACCCCAGACATGGGCTGGTGGTCCACTCATTCTAGATACAGACCTGGGATCCTGACCCCATCTTACCCTGTCACTGGGTGCCCTGTTATGTTCAGATGCATCCTGGAGTCTGTGGTAGAGGAAGTTTAGCTTAGAATCCCATGTGGTATCTTTGAGGTCTGATTGTGTTGAGATCATGCTTTCCTGGTTACTCCACCCTGTGTAGCTGTTTCTGCAGTGGGCAGTTGGAGGGGAGGTAGGCTTCCTGTAGCACATATGGTGTCTACTCCTGCATCTGTGTGGTTATGATCACTGTTACTCTATGCCAAGTCCTAGCCCTTGAAGCAAGCTGGCTGGGGAAGCCTGGCGCCACTTTGTTTTCTCTAAAAGCCCTGATGTTTGAAGATGGAGAGAGGTGGGAAAAGGGGTAGAATTGAGATGAAAGTCAATTCTGGCCTGAACCAGATGGGGAAGCTTCAGAGAGACAGGGCAGGAAGGAAGCAGAAAGTTCCAGTGTGGATGTCTCCCTTTCTTCCTCGGTTCACTCCCTTCTTTTGTCCCGCACACTCTTTTCTTCCTCTACGATTGTTTGTGATCTCTGGAATCTCCTCTGTCTTACCTCTTTATTATAAACGACCTCACTAATGCCTACCAGGTGTTTCCTTTTAAAGCAAACCTGGGTATAACAGGATAGGTAAAAGAGGAAAGAGTGAAGATTCAGATGTAGACTTTGACTCAAAAGTGGGGTCTGATGAAACAGGAATCTTTGAGCTTCTATAACTATGGTGTTATAGAAGAATGTTCTGCCTTCACACAACCTAGCATGCTGTACTGAAATATATAGGGTGCTGTCTGAAATTATCCAGCCACAGTACCTTGCAGGTAATCTGATAATAAATTAAGAAACATTCTTTGCTAACTCTGTCAATGAAATTGCAGAGAATTAATCTGTTAGCATGACACTCTTCATGGGAGTGTATGGTAAGGACACCCACTTTGCCACAGAGTAACCAAGCCAAAAGGAAACTCAAAAGGTGTTTATTTTAAGAAACACATGGGTCCCAATTTAGCAGGAATTTAGTAAGAATCCTAGAAAGATGGGGATTCTGGCTTAAGTGGGAAATTCCAAAGCAGAAAGTAGAGGGATCAACTTATTTAATGGCATTAGTGGATCACTTCTAGAATCCTGGTAATTTTTATTGATGACAACCTGGTATGTCACTGCCCCTCAAGATAGTTTTGCTTGCTGAGACAAAGGATACAGGTTGTGTATATTAACAAATCATTTTGAAGCATGATATGCATGTATATGTTCATATATGTTCATATATATATATATATATATATATATGTTTGTTTACATTACAGTAAAAAGAAAAGAATACCTTTTTCCTTGCATGGGTGACTGAAGTAAGTAGACAATTCTGGGAACTATTGTTCTCATTTAGCAACAAAGAAGAAGTCCAAGACTCCACCTCTCTGAGGCAGATTTTATCTATAAGGGGCCCATATTTTAAAAAGCAATCATCATAGATAGTTTAGGGAACTAAGTCGTCACTGAAATTGCTAGAAACATCTGGCTACCATACATTCACCCTGAGAAAATGTCTTCTGCCAGAGATATCACTGTATCTCTTATCCTCATCACTGACCCCTTGCCTGGGTGTTTTCCTAAGATATTTTTTTTCTTGTATATGGGGTGACCCTGTGACCAAAGGTGTTTCCTACCTATAAGGTGTATTCAGTGTTTCACACTTATTGGATCATCCTGGTTAAAAATAACTCAGACTAGCATAAAAAGGTTTTTTTAAAGTCTTCTTATTTTCTCTTTAGTGAAAACAGTGTCATTTCTTGAGCCTCAATGCACAAGTCAGAACCCCAGTTCTTCAACTGATGAGGTCTTATCATTAGAGCCTATTTAGATCAGAGGAGATAAGTTCCCCATTGTCTTTCTGTATTGTGATATTTAGATGAAAAAATAGCAAATATATGGTGTTTGAATACTGAGGTGTGGGTTGGTGACATCCTTTTCTGGCCTGCTGCTGTGTGACAGATATTCGTATTTATAGTAATGCTGACTATAAAATACCACATTATCCTAAAGTAAGTGTCCTAAACTGTCTATTACAGTGAGATGTTTCTAACCTAATTCTACATATGTACCTGTTGACTAGCTGTTTCTGTCCAAAGACAGGCAGAGCTCACTTGCTTGTACAAGTGTCTTTAGACTGTTTATCAAAGGGTGAGCCTGTGTTTGCCATGTGCCACTTGTATTTGCTCCTAAATCTGATTGTGTCTGTTGTTCTTGTTTCATAATTACACAATTTAATTAAGTATTACATAGACTTATGAGCTGAGACAAGAAGAGGAAAGCTCTTCCTTCTAAATCCAATGCTTAAGACACTCAACTAATCAAGTCACTGAAGTAATATTTGAGGTTTCTCTGTGGTGCACAGAAGTCAAAGACCTGGGAACAAAATAGTTGTAAAGGATTGAGTGATGGAAAATCAGTTTTCAGCCTGGATTCCAAAATGAATGTACAGTTGTCATTGAATTCTCAATTGATTCAAACTTGTAGTAAGGGAGGACCCACTTGTGGGTGTACAACTCTACCTGGACATTTCTAAAACAACAACAACAAAAATACATTTTAATTTTATATGATAAAAAAGTCCTCTACAGTATCTGGCGCAATGCCTTTAAGAAAGTAGGAAGTTTTCATGTAATCCAATCATTTATTGATACAACAAACAGATGTTGAACACATGTTATCTCTTAGGCCCTACTCTGTCAATTGAGATGTTAACTTTCAAGAGTGTTGAGCTTGTATTCTGGAGCAACGAATCAAATTATTCTAAAAATATTTTTAGCACTATGGGAGGTGCATAATTCAAGGTTACTGCCTGGAAGATGTAATGCCTAATGAAGATAGATGCATAAACAGATGGTAACAACCTATAGAGAGTTTCAGAATGAGTAAGACTTGGCCAGATGAACAAGACAGGGAAAATACCATTTGTTAACAATGGAAGTAGAAAATAACATGTTACTTCAGGGAATAACTAGGTGTAACAAACATTGATGATGAGAAGCTTGGCATGTGTGTGTGTGTACGTGTGTACATGTGCCTACGTGTGTGTGTGCATGTGTGTGTGTGTGTGTGCGTGTGTGTTTGTGCATGTGCATGCTTGAGAATGAGTTTGTGTAATAAACCCTGCAACCCAAATCTCAAAGACAATCTAAGACAGTACTGTCCAACCAAAAGCAATGTGTATCTGAATATCTGCACTACCATATCTATTCCATGAGCTTATGAGTGGAGTGAGAAAATGCCAGAAAGAGAGGAAGAGAAATACACCTCTTCCTGAGACATTATTTTTCTGAGATTTAAGCCAGCTGGGGTGTTTAATACTCCTTTTTATTTAAATATGCAGTTGAACCTGGGGGTGGACCTTAGCAGCAGAGCACTCACCTGATGTGTTTTGGTGTGGTCCCCAGTGCTGTGAAAAAAGAATTACAATTCTAAGTGGAGATCTGACATTCAAGCATGCCAGGCTTGGGTTCTTTAATGGCACGATGAGAACAGTGTTTCAAATTATTCCTGTAACATTGTGATCACTAGATTAACTTACATATGCATTATGTGTCACTATAAGCTGTGTGAGCTGTGTGTGTGTGTGTGTGTGTGTGTGAGTATAGCAACATTCCTTCTAACTTAACAGAGAAATCGATGTTGTAAAGTCGACTTCTCTTAAGTCCTCAATTGTGAGTCAATCAGGCAGAACCTCTTTTAAAGAAAGAATTTTGACCCTTCTGCTTTTTGAGTGTATCCAGAAATAAAATTTAGATATTGTGATTTAGATGTGGGCTGAGAGACACTGTACTTCATGGTCTCCAGTCATGGCACTGCTTGTCTTTAAAATGGATGTCTGAAAGCCCCAGAAGGAATTCAGTGGGAAATAGCATAAATAAAAATTAAAAAAAAAAACAAAAAAACCCAAAAAACCCCAAAACAATAATAACAAAAATCCCTGGAGTAGGTAAAGAAATCTAATATATAGAATGAGGTTTAGAGCTGGATCATCCTTCTTAGAGAAGGAGATGTATAAATAGAGCAACTCCCAGACAGAAACACAAACAACTATCATTTCATAAACTTCCAAATACAATTTACTATAAATATTCATATGTACTCACTTCAGCAAAATTGCCTAACATCTCCTCCTGCAGTAGAGAAGCCACGTTATGCAGAAAACCTCATCATCAGTAGGTACTTTAAAACCAAGTACAGAAGGGAACTGTTATATATGGAGTGATTGCTGAGTCCAAATATTTCTGCTTTAAAGCCTAGTATTCCAATTTCCTTGGAAAATCATGTGACCAAAGCCTGAGCTTCCAAAGCTTGCAGATGTAAGTGTTCGCCTCTTCATAGAGATCTAGACTTGGCATCCTGATCCCATCCCCCTTCATACTGTTAGTTAGTTATGTCCTCTACAGCTGGCTTTGTCCCACCCATGCACTGGGCACTCATTTCGTCTATCCTTAAAAATATCCCTTCGTAATTTTTCAGCTCAAAAACCAAGATTGGCACAAATGTCCAGCAAGATAAGACCACAATTAAATCACTTGTTGGCAAAACAGCCTAGAAGCTGGCAGCAAAGGTATTTCAGACTCCGTGCATTTTCCTCTTTATCCAGAGCACTGTGCTACAAGTAATTCTGAGGTGGCAGCACTCTATTTACTGTACAATTATGTCATGATATTTCCTTATTGCCACAAAGCTGCCAGGAAGCTTGCTCTGTGTATGCCTGAAGAGTTTGCCTCGTATGAGTATTTGCATTAAATAAATGAAAATTCACCTCTTTGCACAGATAGCACGCAGAGACACAGAAGTGGTCCCTGCTATTAGAAATGGGCTCGTACAGGCTATAAACATTGTAAATGAATTTTTGGTTGATTTGTTCCATTTATATAAAATAGATTGAACATGCAGCTTTATGAAAATGTGTTTATTTAACCAGAAACCACAAATATTTTTAAGAATGCACTTTGCCATTTAACTTTTAATTTTGGGAGTTCTTTTTGTGAATGTTCACAGTGATTTTATTGAACTGTAAGCTAAAATAAATGTACCAGAGGGTTTTTGCAGTGTTTTTTCCCCCTCAAACAAAATGTTTATGTGAGCTAGAACACAAATTTAGAGCTTTGATTGATAGATAGTTAAAATAAAATGCTTGCCATGGGGAGTGTAGATTCAAGGCCACTTCACTGCGAATATTTAATCGCTCAAGGAAGTACAAACACTAATGGACAATAGAAAGTATCCACAGTAATTATTTCTTTTCATTGTAATTAAAAATTCTCACATGGCCATGACTTTCTTTACCTGCAACTGTAGCAAGAGAGAGAGATGAATTGTTTATAATAGTTATTTTATCAGATTTTTGAAATGCTAAGAAACCAAATAAAAATAGCATTTCCATTGTGAACATCGTCGACTGTACTGTCTTCAGCAAAAGGCACATGGATGTGCAGACATATATACAATATATATATATATATATATATATATATATATATATATATATAATTAGGGTTTTTGAAACAGAAATTAAATAACAGCAGAAGAGAAATTACATCCAGAGAAATGAAGTCGGAGGACAAATCTATTTTGGTTATCCTGTCGGTAATTCATGCCGGATAATCATGAGCCCAGCAGTTAATGACCTCTTCTCTGATACATTAAGTCCAACCAAAGATAATGGTGTCCTGGGTAAATTAACAAACCCAGTGGTAAACTTGCTTCCAGTTCAGCAGGAGACAGTGTGCAAATTAGCATCTGTTCTTAATAAGATCAGTGTCCTGCAAGCCAGTTCCTGGGCTCTCACAATGTTGTCTCTTTCCAGGTGAAAATTTTTCTCCTGAGAAGCCTTGCACAATCCATTCTCTTGACAGAGATTGTTTTCATTCTAATCAGTTCCCCCACCTTAAAACTTTCTCTCTTTCCCCCACTTTCCTGCTGGGAAAGCTGCTGTGAGTTGTTGAGAATGATTATTCATTTGTAAGCTTCTTTAATAACATTTTTGTTAGATGTCGAGGTTCCCAGCTGCGTGAACCAAGTGTTTGATTTTATAATTATAACCATGCTGCAAAAGTTATGGTCAGTATATGGGTAATCTTGGTGGGGTTTGTTAACCGCTACTTTGTGTCTTTTTCAAACAGCATTTATATTTTGTTAAATAATTGGAACACCTAAGGACAAACAGGTGCTGAGTTATTTTGTAGAATGCTAGGTGTTCTGAGTGGTTGGGTGTATCCTTGGTACTTGGAAAGGGTCAAAGCATGCAGTGAAAGATAAGAGTTATTTTAAAGGTGCTTTTTCACATGGTGTTTAGAAAATTATACATTTTTTAAAAGCAGCCATTTACTAAAAACTTTATGATAAATGGAATATTGATGCACACCTGCTATCTTATTTGAATTAAACATTTTTGGCTTATTCCTACCTGCTAAAAAACAAAACCCATGATATATCAGCCTTAGTGATGCAAAGTAATGTGATTTAAGGGTATAAACAAATAAGGTGTCTGCACAAATGTGTGCATGTTTGTGCATGCGTGTGTGTGTGGGGGGGGATGCAACCACTTAGCCACCTTAGACTTGAAGCAAAGAATACTCACCATGTACACATATATTTCAAAGAATTTGGGGGTATTTGGGATACAAGTTCTCACACATTTTCTGTCAAAAGTTTTGTTAGTTAAAAAGTAAGTTCAATCTGTGGATCTTGTCTGAGGAATACTCTCACTGTAAAATGTTTACCTTTTGTGACACATACTATTATTTCATGATTATATTAAAATACTCTTAAAGAGTTTTACATGTTAACCAGCTACTAAGAATGCCTTAATAGAATACTAATTTTTGTTAGAGGTGTCTCGACAATTTGAATTTTATATGCATGCATTATGTTTTCTTAAAATGGGAAAATTATGCATCTGAAGGAATCTGTCTAGAATAATGGGGTTCTATAGAGGTTACTTTAATCACGTTCTCCTGCAGTTATAGCTGTTTTACATCTTATTTGCAACAAAAGGGAACTCTAATTATCTTCAAAAAGAGCATAAAATGGTGTGTCTTGCTGCTGATGTAATGTTGATTCCTGAATGCTGCTGATAGGAACTGACAACTAAATGCATGTCACACTTTTCAAAAATCAGCCACAGTGACAGGATAAACACCTTTTGTGACCTAGGAGCCCAAAAAAGGAGTATATATTTGCCTGTTAAGTAGAAACAATTTGCAGTATTTTGTTCTTAAAAAATAAAAGAACACTTGTCCTTCTATTAGAATTAGTCTATTTACTAATGTTAAAATGTGCTTATCTGATTTAAAATATTAGAAGCCACCTCCTGTAAAGTATCCTCAGTGTATTGAATTTCAGTATAACCCTTGGAAAAAGGAGCAGCCCAAACACCTGGTCTGCTCCTCTCTCTTTCTCTTTTCTTTTTGTCTTCTCCTTTTGACTTAGAGAAATAGGTATATATATATTTATTTTCAGTGATGGAGTCCTGCATGTATAATTAACATGTGCTCCAGCTTTATTCTAAGTCACACAGATCCCATTTATAAATACAAATGCGATGCATATAGCCTATTACGAAATATTAAAATTAGAATTGAAAAGAGGATTGCATGTTTGAGTCTGGTTGCAGGAGTCCCGTTGGAGAGTGTTTGTAAGATTGTACTGGACAACTCTGAGCCTCAAATATGAAATTAATCAATGGAGGTTTGTAATATACTGCAAATAACCAACCTGTACCAGAACACTTGATTTAAGTTTCACAGTAAGCAATGGTGAACTGTATAGGCATGAAGTCATTCTCATGCATACATGGAATGCTCAGATAGAATGATCTCTTTACCTCAAAGCCAAGATTGAACTTTTGTAGGTAATAAAACTTATACTTTATACCAAGGCAGGGTACAGCATGAGACATTGTCATGGGACCCTATGGCTTCTATATGTCTTTATTCTCTTCTTGCCTGTAGCAGAAGATTTGATAGGAATGGTACATAAAGGTAAATACTAGAAGAGAAATTTACCTGTACTGCATAGAGAAAGTGAGTCTTTATTGTGATTGCTGAAAGAAGAGTAGTTAGTACTGTATTTTAAATATATAAAATGCATTGATGGCTTGATTCTTTATGGAGGGGATTAATCTACTTTTGGAGTTAAATTAGCATTCTCCTTTCCCCTTTGCCCAGATGGCTTTCAGTTGTCGATAATACACCTGAATGGGAAATAATAATAGGCAGAGAGGTGGAGAGTTTGATTAAAATATAAATAAGTTCAAATAATTATATGCATTTTATGATTATGTACACCCTCCATTTCAAAAATAATAAATCAAAGGTGTCTATAAATAAAACTTTACATTTGAAATGACAGCATAATTCAAGTATATTTCATTGTTTACCTAAGAAAAATTAGCTCACTCTCTTTCACTCTCTCTCAAAGCAGTGAACAGAGTATAAAAGGAAATAAAGTGAGTCAAAGAGGTGAGAGGTGTCTGGGAAGAAAAAATATATACATAGTGTTTGATAAAGTTACTGTAGGGTCAGGTAGTGCTGAGGTTGTCAAAACTCAGAAGAGCTGGCCCCAAGGAAATGACTGCAGACTCAAGGAGAAATCACAGCAGAGACAAGAGCGCAAAGCAAAGATTCTGTTTCTACTGGTGACAGTTTTAGAGACATAAGGGAGCAACTGGGTGGCATTCACAGAACTAAGTCAGCTTTAATCAGTTGGCCAAAAGAAAAGAGATACACTTTGCTGCCATTGGTTCCTTAGTTCAAGAGGAAAAATGGCATCTAACATACTTTGACATGGCATCTGAGTGCCCTAAGTCAACAGAGTGAGTGCTCTGTGAGAGCAGAGTAAGTGCTCTGTGAGAGCAGAGTGTTTGCTCTAAGTCAAGAGAGTGCTCTTTGACAGCAGAGTGAGTGCTCCATGATGATAGAGTGAGTGCTCCATGATGAGAGTGAATGCTCCTTGATGACAGAGTGAGTGCTCCATGATGACAGATGAGTGCTCCATGATGACAGAGTAAGTGATCTGTCATGACAGAGTGAGTGCTCTGGGATGAGAGAGTGCTGCTCCATGATGACAGAGTGAGTGCTCCATGATGACAGAGTGAGTGCTCTGTGATGACAGAGTGAGTGCTCCGTGATGACAGAGTGAGTGCTCTGGGATGGAGACAGAGGGAATCCTCTGTAATGATGACAGAGTGGATGCTCACTGACTACAGGGTGAGTGCTCTGTGATGACTATGGACCAAGGGCTCAGTGACAAAAGAGCGAATGCTCTGTGATGACATAATCAGAGGCTTTTGACAATAAAACAGTGGGTGCTCCATGATTCAAGCATGAGTGCTCTGTGATAACGTAGTGAGTTTTTGCTGATGATTACATTGTACGTGAACTATAGTTACGAAGTCTTCCGTAATGACAGACAGTGTTCTGTGATGCAGGCAGACTGAGTTCCTCGTGGTGACAGTGCTCTGTGAGTGCCCAGTGATGATGACTCAGTGAGTTCTCTGCCACAAAGATTTCTTGTGGTTACCACAGTTAGAGCTACATGAGGATGGTCAGTGCTCCTTGAGAATGACAGTGAATGCTCCATGATAATGGAGAAACCATCTGTTTTGACAGAGTGAGGAGTTTGTGGCTCCTGAGTGAGTTCTGTATGACACGGCCAATGCTCTGCTTTCTGTGCTGTGCTCTGGCATGGTGACAACATGAGTTCTCTGTTCTAACAGTGTTTTGTGACACTGGGTTGGCTGCTCCTTTTTTCTAGATGGAGTGAGTGCTCTGTCACAAAGGACTGGCTGCTCTAGTATGTCAGAGTAAATGTTTATTGGTGACAAGAGGGTGAGTGTTCTAGGACAACAGAGGGCTCTGTGATGAGAGTGAGTCTTCTTGCATGACAGAGTGCTTTTTTGATGATGACATGCTCTGTGACTACAGAATAACTGCACTCTGATGAAACAGTGAGTGTTCTTTGAAGGTGAGAGTGGGTGTTCTGTGTGGAGTGAGTGTTCAATGTGGACTGCAGAGCATGAGTTCTGTGCTGACAGAGTCTATGCTCCAATGACAGTGTTAACTGTGGTTATGATGAGTCCATTGTTATGACATGATGAAACATCTGTGACAGAATGCTCCATGATGACTGAGTTCTCCAAAAAAGCATGAGTGCTTTGTGAAGTTAGAGGAAGTGCTCCATGAAAATGTTGAGTGCTCTGGGATGACAGAGTGAGCACCGTGATGATGACTGGTGCTCATGAAGAAAGAGTGAGTGCTCTGTGATAACCATGGGTACTTGTGATGATAGGGTGTGCTCTGTGGTGACTGATGACAGGTGCTCTGTGGTCACCAAGTGAGTACTGTGTGATGAGAGGGTGAGTGTGCTCTGTAATGAACACAGATAGTTGGTCTGTGATGAGAGAGTGCTGAGTGATAACAGAATGGTTGTTTTATGATGATGACCAAGTGAGTGTTCTGTGTTGACAGAAGGAGTGCTCCAGAATGATGCCTAGAGGAGGACTCTATGATAAGAGTAAGTGCTCTGTGATGTCAACATAGTGGGTGCTCTGTGAAGATGTCAACATAGTGGATGCCCTGTGATGATGTCAACATAGTGGGTACCCTGTGATGATGTCAACATAGTGGGTACCCTGTGATGATGTCAACATAGTGGGTGCTCTGTGATGTCAGCATAGTGAGTGCCCTGTGATGATGTCAGCATAGTGAGTGCCCTGTGATGATATCAGCATAGTGAGTGCCCTGTGATGATATCAGCATAGTGAGTGCCCTGTGATGATGTCAGCATAGTGTGTGCCCTGTGATAATGCCTGGGTGAATGTTTTGTGATGACAAAGTACATACTCTATGACAACAGAGTGAGTGCTAGTGGCAATGGAAACTCTGTGATGACAGAGTGATCCCTCTTTGTGATAATGACAGAGTGAGTCCTCACTTTTCACTGAGTGTATGCTCTTTGATGGCCACAATATTAGTGCTCTATGGTGACAGACTAAGTGCTCTGTGAGAATAGTATGGGTGGTCTGTAATGACAGAGGAAGTCCTCTGTGGTGACACTGGGAGTCCTCTGTGATGATATAGTATGTACACTGTGGGGACAGAATATCTGTAATAGTCAAAGAGTGAGTGCTCTGTGAGGACTGTGAGGACGGAAGAGTGGGTGCTCTGTGATGACAGATGACAGAGTGAGTGCTCCGGGATGACAGCAGAGTGAGTGCTCTGTGAGAACCAATGGCAGAGTGAGTGCTTTCTGATGATGACAGTGAGTGTTCTGTGATGGCAGGATGAGTGCTGTTTTGACAGAATGAGTACTTCATGGTGACAGAAAGAGTGTCCTGTGATGATTGCATAGTGAGTGCTCTGTGATGACAGAGTGCTCCATGATGACAACAGTCTGAGTGATGTGTGATGATGAGAAAGTAGGTCTCTTTGATGACACCAGAGTCAGTGGTGTGTGATGATGACATAAGGAATGTTTTTTGTGAGTTTGAGTGCATGCGTGCGTGTGCGAGTGCGTGTGTGTGTGTGTGTGTGTGTGTGTGTGTGTGTGTGATTTATGGGAAGTGAGAGAAGTAGAGATGTTTCAAGAAGGGATTGACAGAGACAGGCAGAGACAAAAACAGAGACAGAAATCATAGCTGGAACACTATATGTGCTTAGAAATGCCCACTCCTTACAAAGTAGATTTAATAATAATAATAAAAAAAATTAGATACATCACTATGTAAGAGTGACTCCCACGGTATGTTACACCTAAAATTTTTAATACTAGAGTCGTTTATTCATCACTTACTCTCAAGGCTGTATGTACCCTTAAGCATAACATCCTTTTCTGGACCTTAAATTTAAACCCCTTTACACCAAATACCACTGTTCGATCTTCATTTCTGCTATATTTCTGTGGATTTTGTTGCAAACCAAATTTGGTTTATGAGATAATAGCACATAGTAATATGTTGAAAAGGAATAAAAGACTCTGTGTTCAAATATATTTTTAAAACTCTATATAAATACAGCCAAATGATTTAAGGAAATTTTCATTAAGCTATTATAAACTGCTTATCACTCACCCCAGCTACAGCCCAGGTACAGACAGGGTCACAGTGTGGAGTTTTCCAGATGTTCCTGACATCGAGGCATGTGGGAAGTGCTCTACCTTGCTTCTCTTAGAGACTAATAAGGTCTCTCTCATTTTCTTTCTTTCTCACATATGCTCACACATTTGTCTTGTGAGAAAAATAGTTATTAAGAGTTGAAAGAATCTCAAGCCAGTCTAGTTGGCATAAAGATAGAAATACAGATCAATGAAAGAGAATAGAGAGTCAGAAAAATAAAATATTCCATTTATGATCAATTAATTTTGACAGGAGTACCTAGATAATCCATAGAGGGAAGGAAGAACATTTTAGACAAATGGTTCTGGGACATTGGGATACAGTTATATCCAAGGCCAAAGTTAGACCTATGCCTTGTACCACACACAAAGGTTAACATAGATGGTAGACCACAAGGATGAAATTATGAAGTCTCTAGAATTAAATATGGATGCTATCCTTTGTGAATCTGCATTGGACAATGACTTCTTAGTTATAACTACAAAATAAAAGCAATAAAGAAAGCAAACCCATAAACTGGATGTCATAAAGTTAAAACTTTTTGTGCTATAAACAATACTATAAAGAAAATGAAAACTAGCCTAAACATTAGAAGATATTTACACATTTCAGCTTTGATAAAAATAGTTTCATCTATAATATGCAGAGAACTCTTACTATTAAACAATAAAAATGGAAATAACCAAACTTTAAAATGGACAACAGAAATCTTCTATAATCCTCCCCACTGAATCTTGGTAAGAGAAATTGTTAAAGTAACACACCGTTAATTCTATTTCTGGCAAGAGACTTGGCTTGTCAGCTAACTGATTAAGTCAGGGAGACCTCTGCAGAAAAGCAAGGGTGCATATGGAGAACTGTGGCCCTGATGCAAACCTCCTAAATCCATGCCATGCTGGCTGTACTGAGCTACCTGGGGAGAGCAGTAGAAATTGCCCAAGAACTGCTGCTGCTTGCTTACACTGGACTTGCAGGACAAGAGAGAACAATGACATCTTGATAGATATAGAAGGAGAATTTTATAAAATTTTACCATGTTCATGATAAGAGTATTGAAAGAACTCAGAATAGAAGAAACATCTCAACACAATAAAGGCTCTGTGTGACAATATTATAGTAACTGGGGGAAAATACAAAGCATTGCTGCTAAAATCAGGAAGAAGAGATGAGTGTTTACTTTTTCAATTCTTATTCAGTGTTGTGCTTGAAGATTTCAAGTCAAGATAAGCAAATGAAAAGGATAAGGAAGGAAAGGAAGAAGTGACTGTTGCTTTATTTTAGAGAATGAGTCGATAATATGATCCTAAAAATTCACTAGAAAACTTTTAGCATTGACATTTTTATTGAAGATATATAATATACTAAATTAAGATACAAAAATCAGTAGTCTTCCTACCAATGGCAAACATACTCTGAGAAATAAATCAAAGTCAATTCCAATCGAGAGATTTAAAAAAAAACCCAAAACCCTTTAAAGTGCCTTGTTATAAAACTAACCAGGAATGTGAAAGACCTCTATGAGAAAAACTTTGAATCACCAAAGAAAGTAATTGAGAAAGAAGACAGATGGAAAGAACTCCCATGTTCATGGATAGAAAGGATTAGTATTGTGAAAGTGGTCATCCTACCAAAAGTAATCTGTAGTTTCAGTGAAATTACAATCAAAGCCACAGTGGTATTATTCACAGAAATAGAAAAAAATAATCTTAAAATTCATGAAAGCATGAAAGACTTCAACTAGCCAAAGCAATTCAGAGCAAGAAAAGCAGCACTAGATGAAACTGTAAGGTCAGTCGCTATCATTTTGACTTCTCGTGGAACTCAAGTACATGGCTTCTTCAGCATTACGGCTTTAACATCAAGTACTGGAGGTTAACTGTGAGCACAGGCAAGAGCCTAAAATATTTGGCAGTGAGTATTTGAGAGCTCACTAGCCAACAACTCCAAAACAGGTAGCCTATTCCTGGCACTGAGATTTTTATTTGTTAGTCTGTGGTATGCGGTGAGGACATTGTTACCATATTGTAGGGTCACTGTCTTTAACTCTTTTTATATATACACTTATTGATATATGAAACCTTATAATAGATTTTGATGACTTTCTACAGAGTTCTTTATTGTTTCTCTCCTTTCATTCACTTTTCTATCCTATGCTCCTGTCACCTACCCCATTTAATTCTTCCTATTCCATTATTCCTCCCTATCTGCTTTACAACATTGTCTTCTATCTACTGCCTAGCTTTCATAGGGCTGAGAAGTACTATGCACACTACAAAAATGGAAAAGTCATCATCAGTCTTATCCAGCTATGAATATTTGAGCTATAATAATGACCAGCTATGTGAGACATGCCCACTGGTACACTTATTGGCAGGAATATCATGGAAGTAAACATCTCTTTTCTCTTGGGAATCTAAGGTCTATCCCACAAGATGGAACACATACCTAACATTGTTAATGGGGCTAGACACATCAGAGGCTCTAGTAAAGAATCTGGTATGATTATTCTCCTATATGTTCATAGTATTAAAATGATTCCTAATGACTAATGTTGCTATTGGTATAGGCCATTGTATCTCTCAACCGTCATCAAAGAAGCTTCTTTTTGAAGTAGATGACCACCAGCATAGAGATCCACAGCTGGCCAGCTTGCAGAGAACAAGAGACAGGAGAGTGGTCTGTCCTAAAGAGGATGATGTCTATACCATAGCTCTCGCCTCAAGACTCAGAGATCTATATGAAGGGTGTGGGATATTAGATCCTAAGATCCAGATGTGGCAAAGGATTTCAACAAAGTGTTTTTGACTATGGAGTAGTCACAAATATGAACTCACAGTGATTGTGACAGCCTGGACAAGACCTGCAGAAGTTCAAGCCACACAAATCCCAGCATGAAAGGAGAGAGGTAGCAAGAAAGCCCATCAATAGGTGAGGAGATATTGGCCTTTGATAGCTTCAGGAAAAGAATCAGTGTTCTCTAACAGTGCCACAGTAGATCTACCACACTTCAGGGCAGGTCCCAACCCCAAGAGTAGTTGGGCAACACTAATCAAACTCAATAAATTTATAAAAAAGAAAAATCAAAAATAGGTGTGCAAAGTGGTAAGCACAGAGAGGGTGGATCTGAGAGGATTTAGTAGACAAGGGTAAATATAACCACAATTCATTGTATGCAATTCTGAAAGAATTAATAAGAATGGTAATAAAAAAGAATGTGAAAATATGTGTTCTGTGAGGAATATAGTAGAAATTAGGATTCAAGGAAAAGAGAGCTCAAAAAATGCTAATGACATGAAAAGGCAGGCAAAATTATACATTGACAAGCAGGTATTATAGGACAATATGTGTATTTTTTGCTGCATAATATCCCTTACTGAAGACCTGAACTTCAAGGAATAAAAACTATCAATAGAATTTATTATTTATATCATTTAAAATGCAATGGAAAAATGATAATGGGGAATTAGAATAATGGCTTCTCATTCTCCCTTTCATTTTTAAAATTATTTATCTCATTAATATTTAGTTCAATCATAAAAATCTACTTACTTTTATAAAGATAAATTATATTACAATTAACCCATTGTGTGACAATGAACTTCACCTTAGCTTTAGTATGGCAGAAGGCAATGGACACAGTCAATAAACCCATTCTTGTTCTATCAACATTGAATTTTTAAAGAGATGTAAACATCCCTGGTAATTTCTGCACATCCACTTTAATCTCAATATTTAATTCTGATATTTCTGAACTCAAGAATCTGGGCATGATTAAGTTTAAATTTTGTGTAAATTATAGGAAATAGAGGACCATTTTGGCAATTTCAATCTTATTGCTTGTTGGAATAGCCACAATAATTGTGAGCAGAAAAAAATTTAGATGAACTTTTTGAAAGCTTGACTTGACTTTTTCTGAAGCTGTTTGATTTTGCATTGGAATTGAGTGAAAGGTTATGCCAGCTCTTCCACATACACAGCTGCCTCTTGCTGAGTCACATGGTGTTTTAGAATTTGACAAGTTGTAATGTTTTTCTCAACATGTAACACTAGAAAATATGACACCCAAAAAAACCAACTTGCAAGATGCATTTTTTTAAAAAGCATTTTCCAAGTTACGAAACGCTGTGTTTCAGGACGCTTTAAAACTAGTTTGTAGGAAGCCTCAAGTTTTTAATTAATGCCAATTAT
Organism: Arvicanthis niloticus; assembly: GCF_011762505.2. Classification (NCBI taxonomy): domain Eukaryota; kingdom Metazoa; phylum Chordata; class Mammalia; order Rodentia; family Muridae; genus Arvicanthis; species Arvicanthis niloticus. The sequence continues at coordinate 87,866,146 of NC_047659.1, read as the reverse complement.
TGACTTAGAGGTGCGGTCATAGCTCTGGCTGTTGCAAGTTAATTTAATTTATTAATTTTTTTTTTTTTACTTCTAACCTTTTGCTCATGATTCTGCTCATTAGTACATCCGTTTGGAAAGGAAGTTTTTTTTTTTTTTTTTTTTTTTTTTTTAAAGTAGAAACTTCAAACTAGATCATTATATTATTTTCTGTTTTTTTCTGTTATATTATTTTCTAATTTGAGAGACTAGATGGTACAGTCTGTTAACCAAATTACTCACTTTTTATTTAATAACTTATTTTCACAACTTATCAACTTACTTTGTATGGTGACATATACCTTTAATCTCAGCACTCTAGAGGAAGAGGCAAGTAGATCTCTACGAGTTTGAGGCCAGTCTGGTCTACATATCAAGTTCCAGGCCCGTCAACACTAGAGACGTTGTTTTTAACTGTAAGAAATTATAGTACCTCTTAGGTGACCTACAGTCAGTAAAAGTGAGTTGAACTAATGTACATCATATGGTATTATAGTATCACCTTATTATACTTAGTAACAGCAATAAAATAAAGGTTAAGGACAGTACCAACTAACTCATGGGCAATTAGGTTCTGAAATTTTTAGAAATAATATATTAAAAGCATGGCATAATTGTTATAGAACAGAGTCCTAGCATTTTATTGAGAAATCTGAGCTACTGTAACCTGTAATGTGTACTATGTAGCAAATAATTTAAGGTTAAAATTTATCTGTGTGCTGTGTTTGGTATATTAATATTTTTATATTTACTTTTCTGTCTTAGGGTTTTGTTGCTGTGAAGAGACACCATGACCATAGCAACCTCTATAAAGGAAAACATTTAACTGGGGCTGGCTTACGGTTTCAGAGGCTTATTCCATTATTGTCATGGCAAGAAGCATGGCAACATGCAGTCATATACAGTGCTAAAGAAGGAGCTGAGAGTTCTATATCTTGATTGGCAGGCAGTAAAAGGAGACTGAGTACCACACTAAGCCTAGCTTGAAAATATCAGACCACATAGCCTGCCTTCAGGGTGACACACTTCCTCCAGCAAGGCCACACCTACTCTGACAAGGCCACACCTCCTAACAGTGCCACTCCCTGTGGGCTAAGCATTCAAACACATGAGTCTATTGAAGCTATTCCTATTCAAACAAACACAGTGTCTATATGCACATATATTTATGTCTACATGTATGCGTTTGCTATCACTCCCCTAAGCAGGAAAATAGTGTATTTATAATCTTTTATTTTTTGGCAGTTTCATACAGACATAATATATTTTGTGATAATATTTATCCCATCACCCTCTTATACCTCTTTTTTTTCCCCTCTGAATGTCTTCTTTTACCGAACTAGTTTCTTAGGGGTAACAACACTGACAAAAAAACAAAACACAAACATATAGCAAACATTAACTCCTCAGGAATGGTTGAGGATCCGTAGCTACATCCTCTTTCCATGTTAAAGTGCCCAATCTTGTACAGGTTTCCAATGCTGCTTTGTGCTCATGATTGCAGTATCATGTATCTGTATAGCAGCATTTCATGACACTCCTCTGCACCCTCCAGTGAGGGCATACTTTTGCCTTCACTTCTATGATGTTCCAGAAGCTAGTGCATATGGAGAATCAACTACAAGCAGTAATCAATCCCAGTTCTAACCTTAGCCTCCACTGGGCTGAAAATCATTTTTCTCTATCTGTATGGATGTTCAAAACTCCAGAATCCAGCCGTTCAGCCACCAAAATCCTGACAGACTGGTTCTCCTCGGATACTCTGAATCACGTGTACAATCCCAGGTTAGCCATTTCAGCCTTTTTTTTTTTTTTTTTTTTTTTTTTTTTTTTTTTTGCTTTCTACTCCTAAGACTTCTGTTTCTCTAATTTTCAAGTGCATATTTTAGCTTTTTTTCTGTTATAGAACTGTTAGTTCTATATTTCTTACTGTGTTTTAGTGTGTATCTTAGAAATTACAAAATATATTTTGACTTGTTAGCACCTAATATAAATTATTTTGCAAATGTTGTTTAAAATGGAGAAACTTGCCCTTAGCAGCATGAGTTTTTCCATTTTTGTTGAGTTTGGTGTCTCTCTATATTTTAGACTGCAAAAGATATTATTATTATTACTGTTGCTATTGTATTACCACTGTTTAATAAGATAAATGAAAAAATGGCAAAGTAAACACAAAGAAAGAAAAGTAGCAAAATACTGAAATTTATAATAAAGAATTAAATCTATGTTTTATAATTATAAAATATCTGAGTTGAATACTCAATCAAAGCTGTGGTGGAAGACAACACACAGGAAAAGACAAAGCAGCTGTGACTTTCAACTTTCAGCCTGTAGTTGGAATCAGCAGCTGCTATGGGAAACTGGTAACTACCACCTCACTTCTAGACACTTTTCTCCCTCTGACAACTTGATCTCTCTAGCTCTCATTAAGTCCTCTGTTTTATGATACATTATTAATCACAACATTTTTCTATAACGGTATCAGTTTTTCTATTTCTGTGAATATCCTTATTTTCCTGTTACATTTCTCCTGGAACTAGACTCAAATCTGCATCACCTATATCATACATACTGGTAGGTGGCAAAAGAAAATTCTCTTCAAATTCATCATTATAGTAATTTCTAGCATTATTAAATAATTTTGTGTAGCTTTCAGATGGATGCTTTACTGTTAGTGCTTAATCAATTTAACACTTATATTAAAATAATGAGAAAAAACCTTTAAAATAATTTTCTAAATAGAGAAAGTAAGCTTCTAGATAGGCTAATTGTTCAATGTTCAGACTATTGGTGAAGTTAGGATTCGTAGTTTAGACTACTAAGGTCTTCTAGATCCTATGCTACAATATAAATATATGTGAGTTTAGTCTTGCTTCCTGACATTTTCTTACAATTTTATGAATTTGATTTTTCTCTCCCAAATATGATAAATTACAAGACAAATTTAGTACTGAATTAATAATACTACTTTTTGTTTTTCATTCTTGGAAATATCTTGAATTTACATTTTGCTAGCATCTACACCCAAAGTGTATGTGTAACAAAATTCCTAATGAAAATTCACTGAGCATTTAGAAAATGGACCCAACATGTGGCATTGCCTACCAAATCTTTGTTCATGCTGGTTTCTGATGGTGTGCAGAATATTGTGTTAGTTTTTTAGGGCTAATGACATTGGGTTAATTTCTTTACCCCTCTCAGCCAACTCTTTCCACAACATGACTTCTCCCATGGGGTCCTTGCTAATAAATTCTTTAATTGAACTGCTTTATTAAAATGAGTGTCTATATGATCATCTAGACACCCCACAGATGTAAGGAGAGATTATGAGTTCAAATGAGATGGGAGTAGGCAAATCCAGGTCTGATCCTGATCCTACATTGACATGAAACCTAATAATAAAGGAATCCAAGTAAACACAAAATTAGTAAATGGAATAAAATGAAAGTACTTGTAAAGTTTTCTTCTAGCAAATAACCAGTATTGTTAAGCATTGAAAAAGAGAATTACTTCTAAGCACAGGAAGTAGAAAGCCATTGGTCTTCTATCACTCTTACCTGATCTTCAATTTCTTCCTTCTACTGAATTTGTTCAGCCAGGTAGATGATGGGTTAGCTTGTCATACCTATAAATCAATTCTTTAATGACTGAAAATAAAACTGTAAAATTAAAATCTCTGTGTTCATATAACATAGAATGGCTCTGTTTTCTTGTGACTTTCCCCAAGCAACTACAGATATTTATAATTCATTCATATTGGCATAAACTTTATGCTTTTTAATGTTATTTCTTTAATTTTTATGTGTGTATTGCAGCTTTCCTGCCTCCTTTTCCATAATGTTCTCAGAGCATTGTGTGCAGGAGTTGTATAGAAGATTCCTTTGAGATTGAGCTTCACAACTCTTGTGTTTTGATTGGTTGCAGTTTTCTGCAATGGTCTCCATCTTTTGCAAAAAGATGATAAAAGGTGTAGAGGTGTAAAGGAATTAACACCCTCGATGGGTGGTGAGGACTTCACTTATATTTAGTGTGGTTAGAGACCACTGAAAATATTAGAAGAGAAGTTGGGGAAGACCCTCGAATACCTAGGCACAGGGGAAAAGTTCCTGAACAGAACACCAATGGCTTATGCTCTAAGATCAAGAATCGACAAATGGGACCTCATCAAATTGCAAAGCTTCTGTAAGGCAAAGGACACTGTCAACAAGACAAAACGGCAACCAACAGATTGGGAAAAGATCATTACCAATCCTACATCTGAAAGGGGGCTAATATCGAATATTTACAAAGAACTCAAGAAATTAGACGCCAAACAACAAAATAACCCCATTAAAAAATGGGGCACAGAGCTAAACAAAGAATTCTCAACTGAGGAAACTCGAATGGCCGAGAAGCACCTTAAGAAATGCTCAACATCCTTAGTCATCAGGGAAATGCAAATCAAAACAACACTGAGATACCACCTCACACCAGTCAGAATGGCTAAGATCAAAAACTCAGGTGATAGTAGATGCTGGCGAGGATGTGAAGAAAGAGGAACACTCCTGCATTGTTGGTGGGGTTGCAAGCTGGTACAACCACTTTGGAAGTCAGTCTGGCGGTTCCTCAGAAAATTGGACATAGCACTACCTGAGGACCCAGCTATACCACTTCTGGGTATATACCCAGAAAATGCCCCAACAAATAACAAAGACATATGCTCCACTATGTTCATAGCAGCCCTATTTATAATAGCCAGAAGCTGGAAAGAACCCAGATGCCCTTCAACAGAGGAATGGATACAAAAAATGTGGTACATTTACACAATGGAATATTACTCAGCTATTAAAAATAATGAATTCGAGAAATTCTTAGGTAAATGGATGGAACTAGAAAATATCATCCTGAGTGAGGTAACCCAATCACAAAAGAACACACATGGTATTTACTCACTGATAAGCGGAGATTAGTACAAAAATTTCTTAATGTAATCCACTATATAAACAAATGAAAGAGAAACAAACAACAAACAAACAAAAACATGATCATCTTGTTAGATGCTGAAAAAGCCTTTGACAAAACCTAACAGTGCTTCATGTTAATGTTTTGGAGAAAGGGATACATGAAGCATACCTAAACATAATAAAAGCAATAAACAGAAAGCCAATAGCTAACATCAAATTAAATAGAGATAAATGTAAAGCAATCCCACTAAAATTAGGGACAAGACAAGGCTGTCCACTCTCTCTACCTATTTAATATACTTAGTTAATTCCTATTTACCTATTTAGTATACCTATTTAATAGTACTTGAAGTTCTAGGTAGAGCAATAAGACAACAAAAAGAGATCAAGGAGATACAAATGAAAAAGGAAGAAGTCAAAGTATCACTATTTGTGTATGATATGATAGTATACACAAGCAAATGCCAAAACTCTACCAGAGAACTCTTATAGCTGATAAACAACGTCAGCAACGTGGCTGGATACAAAATTAACTCAAAAAATCAGTAGCCCTCCCTTCTTTATGCAAATCTTTACCAACACCAGCAAGCTGAGAAAGAAATTAGGAAAACAACATCCTTCACAGTAGCCACAAATAATATAAAATATCTCGGTATAACTCTAACCAAACAAATGAAAGATCCATAGGACAAGAACTTCAAGTCCATGAAGAAAGAAATTGAAGAAAATATCAGAAGATGTAAAGATCTCCCATGCTCATGGATTAGGAGGGTTAACATAGTGAAAATGGCTATTTTACCAAAAGCAATCTTCAGATTCTATGCAATTCCCATCAAAATTCCAACACAATTTTTTTTTACCTACCTTAAAAGAGCAATACTCACCTTCATACAGAAAAACAAAAAAACCTAGGATAGCCGAAACAATCCTGAACAATAAAAGAACTTTTGAAGGGATCACTATTCCTAATATCAAGCTGTACTACAGAGGAACAGTGATAAAAACTGTATGGCATTTTAATAGAAAGAAGCAGGCTGATCAATGAATTCGAATCAAAGACCTAGAAATAATTTATACATCTTGATTTTTGAGAAAGACCCAAAACCATACAATAAAGAAAGAAAAGATCCTCAACAAATTTTGCTGGTCTAACTGGATGTCTGAATGTAGAAGAATGCAAATTGATTTATATTTATCACCCTGCACAAAACTTAGGTCCAAGTAAATCAAGGACCTCAACATATAACTGTATATACTAAATCTAATAGAAGAAAAATTGGGAAATAGACTTGAACTCATTGGAATGGGAGAAAATTTCCTGAACAGAACACCAATGGTTCAGGCTCTAAGATCAGCAATTGATAAACAGGAATTTATGAAACCGCAAAGCTTCTATAAGGCAAAGGACACTGTCAATAGAACAAAACAGTAGCCTATAGATTGGGAAAAGATCTTCACTAACCCTACATCTTATAGAAGGCTAATATGCAAAATACATTTAAAAATTCAAGAAATTAGACACTAACAAAATGAACAACCCAATTAAAAATAGGGTACAGAGCTAAACAGAAAGTTCTCAACAAAGGATTTACAAATGGCTGAGAAGCACTTAAAGAAATGTTCAAAGCCCTTAGTCATCAGTGAAATGCAAATCAAAATGACCTGAGACTTTAACTTACACCTATTAGAAGGCTAAGATTTAAAACCCAAGCTACTGCACATGCTGTTGAGGATGTGGAGAAAGGGAACAATTCTCCATTGCTGGTGGGATTGCAAACTTGCACAACCACTCTGGAAATAAATCTAGCTGTTTCTCAGGTAATTAGAAGTAGTTCTACCTGAAGATCCAACCTTAGCACTTCTGGGCATATACTCAAAAGATGTTCCACCACACCACAATGACACATGATTCACTATGTTCACAGCGGCTTTATTTGTAACATCTAGAAACTAGAAACAACCCAGATACTTCTTAACCAGAGAACAGATTCAGAAAATGTGGTTCATTTACACAATGGAATACTATTCAGCAAATAAAAACAAGAACATCAGGTGAATAGATGGAAATAGAAAATATCCTGAGTGAGGTAACCAGACCCGAAATGACATGCATGGTATGTTCTCACTGATAAGTGGATATTTGCCAGAAAGTACAGGATACACATGATACACCCCACAGACTCAAAGAAGCTAAACAAATGAAAATACTTGCATCTCATTTAGAAGGCAGAATAAAATAGTCAAAGAGTCGAAGGGAAGGAGGAACTGTGTGAGAGAGGAAAGTGGGAGAGGAATGGGCTGGTCAGGATCAGGTACGAGAAGAGATAAGAGAGAGTGCAGTGGTCGGATGTGCATGGAGGAACTCTAGGAAGTCTCAGAAAACTGGGATCCGGGAGGCTCCCAGGACTCAGGGCAGTTGATCTAAGCCAAGATGTCTAACAGTGGGGATATGAAACCTGATGAGATCACCTCCTGTAGCCAGGCAGGAACCCTAGTAGAGGAATAAGAACACCAACTTACCCACATAACTTTTGACCCAAAATTTGTTCTGTCTAAAAGAAATACGGGGACAAAGATGGAGCAGATTTTAAAAGAATTGCCAACCAATAACTGGCCCAATTTGAGACCTATCCCATGGGCAAGCACCATTTCCTAACTCTATTCACGATACTCTGTTATACATGCAGGCATGATAGCATAGCTGTTTTCTAAGAGAGCAGTTGGCTGAAACAGATGAAGATACTCACAGCCAAACATTGGACAGAGTTCTATGATTCCCATGGAAGAGTTGGGGGAAGGATTAAAGGCTCCAAAGAGGATAAGAACTCCAGAAGAAGACCAACAGAGTCAACACACCTCGATCCCTGGGACCTTTCAGTGACTGAGTCACCATCCAAAGAGCCCCTCCACTCCGAAATATATATAACACATGTGGAACTTGGTCACCATGTGGGTCTCACAACTACTGGAGTAGGGCTGTCCCTAAATCTGTTGCCTGACTGTGGAATCCGTTCCCCAACAGGGCTGCCTTGTCAGGCCTCAATGGGATAGGATGTACCTAACTCTGCAGAGACTTAATGCACCAGGGTGGGGGAATACTTAGGAGTGGCACTCTCTCTATATCATTTCTCTTGTAAATTTAACTTAGACTGATTCTTCACTCCCCTCCTCTTACTTATTCTCTTTGGTCCAATCCGCAGTCTACCCTTCCTCCCAGTCTGCTTTCATATATGTGTTCTACAACCTTTCCCACCTCCCTCTCTTAATGCCTCTTCTTAGTAAGTGGCATTCATAAGCATTAACATTGCTTTACTTTCCTTTATACTGAATTCTTTGTGTGTTTTTCTGCCATTTGAAAACACTGGGGAAGTTTTAGTTCATCCTAGGATTTAATACACAAAGGACATCCTTGCCTCCATGAAGTTTCTTTGGCATCCAGGAAAAAATTCTTATTTGTCCCTTCTCAAGTGACCTTTCTATAGGAAAGCATTGTAAAGAACTAGAAGCTTTTTCTTCTTCATGTGTGATAGTGGCCTATTGATTGACACATCCATACAGCCATTGCTACACAATCCTAACTAAAATTTAAAAATATCTGTTTGGTAATGGTTTTCTGTCTTTATGAAGACATGGCCAAAGTTAGATGGTAAACTTCTTTCAGTAATACATACATACATACATACATACATACATACATCTCTTTCATATGTCCTACCGCACCCCAGTATTTATAAATCAATACACATTTATTACAATCATACTCTGTGATAACAATTTTTCTCAGACCCTATGAGAGTGTTGAAGATAGTACAAGATGGTCTATACTTATGAGACTTGCCATACTAATGTGTGTGTTGGCTGAGGAGCAGGCGCATTCTTTTATCACTTTCAGGACACTGTTTGTTTTCTGTGTGGTAACAAATGACAGAGATAGTGTCTTATCAAAATAACATGCACATATATCAACTTAACCTTCTCTTCATGATCAAGCAATGAAGTTCTGGATACAAATATTGCCTCTATTTAATAAAATACTTGGCCAACAAAGAGAATTCCCACTGGGAAGACCTGTTCAAAGGAGTGAAACTAAGTTTTCAACAGCTGATATACACCAAGTAATATGATAGGAAGTATCTTCAGTTCAAAGCTGATAGGCATGACTCTGAACTCAACTTTGACATAAAGTAAAACTGATATATGGCTTATAGGATCAGCCTCTCATTTGTCATATATGAAGTATCTCTTATTTTAGAAAATCCCAGACAAGAATACTAATTTTTAACACCGTTGACAACTGTAGAAATTGCAGTTATAATTTAGACTATCCCTAGTAAATGAACATTTTAGAATCAAGGCTAGTGAGGGGAATTGAATTCTAGTAGGAGAATATTCCAGAATATCTTCCTTGAGTTTTACTACATTAATATATATGATGTTGAGGGAGTTTATGTTCTTAAAATGTCTTTGCAAGGATGTGCAAAAATAATGCTGCCACTTGCTTTATGCTTTCCTGCCAAAGTCTCTAATGGAATATATTTGAGTAGTTTTTATCATATTTACCCTGGAGCAATTTTAATTGTTATGTGCTTTAAGGATAGACTGTCACAGAAATGCTTTAAAGGATGTGCTGTTAATCTTGGCAGTGTTTGGCATTTAGGAAGAATGTGTTTTATTTATTTATTATTTTTGACTATATTTTTTCCTGAGTGGTGAAATGTGAAGGGCAAATAATTATGCATTCTAATTTGGGTGGCTTTTTAAAAAAATAAATTAAATAGTTGCATTTAGGGCAGAGGAGATGACTTAAATAATGAGGTGCTTGCCATACAATCTTAAGGACCTGAGTTTGGATCCACAGTATCCACGTCAAAAAGCATACAGAAACATGCATCTGCAATCCCTGTGTTGGAACAATAGTGGAGAAGGAGGATTTCCAAAGCTCCTATGCCAACTGGGCTAGAAAAAACTATGACTTCCAGGTCATAGCTTATCTCAAAAAATAAGTCAGAGAGTGATTAAGGAAGAAGCTTAATGAAGAATTCTGGCCCATACACATACATATGCATGAACCCCACATGGATACAAATACACACAAACACAGAACTGAGACAGGATGCCAAAGGACAACTTTGGGTGTCATTCCTCAGGCACAGTCTACCTTTTTTCTTTGAGAAAGTATCTCTTAGATTGGAACTCCTCCAAGTCAAATAGGATGACTGGTTTTCAAGCCTAAGGGATCATCCTGCCTCTGTCTCCCTGGTACTGGGATTACAAGAGCATATTGTTAGTATTCTGTCTAAACTCCACCTCCACAGTTACCTGGCAACAGCCAGGTATGCTCCTCCCCACAGTTACCTGGCAACCGCCAGATAGGCCTGATCCACTATAAAAGGGGCTGCTTGCCCCCTCCTCGCTCTCTTATTCTCTTACTTTTCCTCTTACCCTCTCTCCAGCTCTCTTACCCTCTTGCCTCTCTGTCCCTTCCCCCACCTTCCTCTCTCTCCACGTGGTCATGGCCGGCCTCTACTTCTCTTCTCTCTTCTCTCTTCCACCTTCCTCTCTCCACCTTTGCCCTATCCCCTGAATAAACCTCCTCCCCCTTGGAACCGCTTGGTCTGGAGTGGTCTGTTCTGAACTGCGTTCAGACTTTTTAAAACAACACATATACTACCATTTCTTGACTGTTTTATGTGGGTTCTGGGAAATGAATTTAGGTTTTTGTGTATCCTTGTAAAGCCATGGAAGTAGATATTTCCTTTATCTTTTGATTCTATAATTCATGTTTACTCTCTCTCTCTCTTTCTCATAGTCAACTAATTGATAATAATGATAATAATAATAGATAGTAACTAACTGTAATCCTTATGTTAGTACCAGTGACATTAGCAAATCTTTATGCATAGAAACATAAAAATATATAAATGCTCTATACAGCTAAGGCAGTATGTGGTGACTGATAAAGAATGCCATGAAGAGCAGATGGTCCTGTTATTTTAAACATGTGTACTTTTGGTTTTTCATTAAATTTAGTGTCACCAGTCATCCTGGAATAGGCTGAGGAAGATACTTCCTTTACTGTATCTGTAAAGAGACTTTTTCAAAGCAAAGTCATCATTAAAATATATTTCACCCTCAGATATGTGTAGTCCTCACCCCTCATTAAGAAGGCTTCCCTTTGCCAACAGAGACCATTACTGGAAACCAGAGATGATCAAAATGCAGAGATGTGGAGCCCAGTGTCAAATGATACATTTACAACAAAAACCCTGCACCTAAGAATTGGGGATCATTGTGGAAGATTTCAAAGAACATTGTGTAAAGATTGTAAAGGCCAAAGTATCTTGTAAGATTATGTCTCCTGGAAATATCAGAGAAGCTATACCTATGGTGAGGGGTGTCTCACCAGCATGACTGCCTAAACATGAGCTGAACATGATGATACTAATAGATATATTAACATGGGGGGGTCCATGAGGCCTCAACCCTAGACAAACAACTAAAGAATCTTGGGAACAGAGCACACCAGTTGCTCTGTTATCCAATACCAAATTGTATATCCAATACCAAATGGTCAGAGCTGAAACTATATATACAAGTGATTTGCATTGAACAGGTTGTATTTTTATATTTAGGAATATATATGCAAAAAACAATTAAAGAAAAGAGGCTGTTAATTTGAGAGAGCAAGGAGAGATGCATGGGAGTGATTAGGGGAGGAAAGGGAAGGGTTTAAAGGATGTACTTATCTCAGAAAATAAAAAAAGTATAATTATAAAAGAAATGTATTTGAACAGAAAGCTATTTTCTTCATTTAGGAGATTTAATCAGGTACTTTAAAAGTCACTTGATATTAATTTCTGTATAGATAATCAATATGATCATTATAAGAAATGCTTTTATTTAGCTTACACCCCTCTCTCCATGTAGACCCTGATGACTGAGATCTTTATATAGGAAATTATGTGAGTCCTTTTCCTGGTACCATGCTGTAGTTAATGACTATAACATGTCTAAGTTTCATATTTTCATACACTGTATCACAATATCAAAGTTTCTTTCAAAGATTTCCAAGTGGTTCCTTCACATTACCAAATTCTCCCCCAGAGATTAGATTATCTAAACATATAGGGAAGAGAAAAGCCAAAACCTTACGAGGGAGCATAGTCCAATCCATTTGTCTTAACTGGAGATACCACTCAATGGGAAAGCATTTGACAAACATATGAGAAGACTCCAGGTTTAATCTTAAGCTCCATTAATAAAGAAAAACATGACATCACCAGCAAAAGCATCTCTACAAGGTCCTGGCTGAGGGTTTACAGATAACAATCAGAAACATCCTGTAAGGAAGGCCATGTGGGTCCCCTACCAATTTCACCTGCACAAGCTAATGTACAACCCATTGAGGATGATTATATCAATGGTATTTGTTCTGAAAAAGATGAAATGGGGGTGGTAAAGGTAAGTGATTCCTATAACATCTCAGTTGAGACAGTGGCAATGCCAGATCTAGTCCAGTCTGTCAATAACTAATGTGGGACTCAGAAGTCAGGCCTCCTCTAGCCTCTCAATCAGTAGCATGTTTCCAGACAGTTGCTATTTCTAATGCCAGCGAGATATTTAACTTACTGTTCTAAGCTTTAGTATCCTTCTGAGTGTTGGTTGTTGCTGAGACAAGGACTGAAAAACCCTGCTGTGATCTCACAGACTGCCTGGGTAAGCATTTCTAGAAAATTGTCCACAAGAGATCAGGAAAAGAGGTGGGGGCCTAAATTTACAAACTTCTAGAAGTTTGTTATTATTTTTGTTGTTCTATAAAAATATTCCCTTTCATACTTAATTTTGTTATTTATAGTTTAATGCTTTCTTCCTTAAGCGAGGCACACATAATGTCATTATAAAGTCAACTGCATATGTAAAACTGGGATATTTTTACAAGTCAGTCTTGAACAGATTGTCCAAGTGTACCAGTGGCAGGAGCCATTGGGTGTGTATCCAAGCTCAGACTGCCTTGAGGATGTAACCGTTAATACTGATCATCATCTTGAGGAGAGAAATCCTATGTATGCCTGTTAAAGATTATTGAGACTAAGTGAAATGAAGAGGGTATTACATGTACATGGTACCATACCATGTATTGGGGTCCCAGGCTATATAGAAAGAGGAAAAAAAACACTCACTAAACCAAACAAACAACAAACCAAATGACCAAACAAAAATGTAGCAGTACGCAATTACCATTCTTTATTTGTTGACAATGGATGAAATGTGCCTTGGCTGCTATGCCTCCCATACCATGGTGGACTTCTTCTCTGACTAAAAGATAAAATAAACTTTTGCTTTTTACATTTCCTTTGGTCAAATATTTGGTAGCAGCAACTAGCAAAGTAATCAAAATAGAAGGCAAATGATTAGTTTATGACATATTGCAATTCAAGATAAGAAGTAGGATATGATCTTAGCCATTCCAAGAGGTGTGAGGTAGAATCTCAGGGTTGTTTTGATTTGCATTTCCCTGATGACTAAGGATGTTAAACATTTCTTTAGGTGCTTCTTGGCCATTCAGTATTCCTCAGCTGAAAATTCTTTGTTTAGCTCTGTACCCCATTTTTAATAGGGTTATTTGATTCTCTGGAGTCTATTGTAGATGCCAAGAAGTGCATGCTGACAGGAGCCTGATATAGGTGTCTCCTGAGAAGCTCTGCCAGAGTCTAACAAATACAGAGGCAGATGTTTACAGCCAACCATTGGACTGAGCATGGGGTCCCAAATAGAGGAGTTAGAGAAAGGACTGAAGGAGCTGAAGGGGTTTGCAACCCCATAGAAAGAACAACAATATCAACTAACCAGACCCTCCCTCCCCCCAGAGCTCCCAAGGACTAAACCACTAACCAAAGAGTACGCATGGAGGGAACCATGGCTTCAGCCACTTATGTAACAGAGGATGGCCTTGTTTGGCATCAATGGGAGGAGAGGCCCTTGGTCCTGTGAAGGCTCAATGCCCCAATGTAGGGGAATTCGAGGGTGGGGATGTGGGAGTGGGTGGGTGGATGTAGAAAGTTGCCTAGTCAGAAAGAGATATTTCAATGCCTATTTTAATCGAATATGTAAAAAAAAAAAAAATCAACTTTAAAATATGTTTGATGCCACCTCTAGCCTTCCATGTTAGATATTTACATAATCTACTAAACAGATTTCCCTACTTACTAATAGGTGGTAAGAGTTTGATTTGGAAACACTCTCTGAAGAGAGGAGTGGTTACCTTAAATGACTTTTTCATAAGCGAAGACCTGGCGTGTGTATGAAAGGAAATGGACTCTAGTCACCACTTCTTGTTCAATCATCCATACAAGAAACTGCTTCAAGTTAAAAGTTTATCCTGGGCAGTCAGGCAAGATTCGTCATTTAGAGCACCAAAGACCTTGTTATTGGTTCGTTGGTTCATTTATTAATTGGGAGCTAGCCATTTTGTTGCTTTTACTGCCCATTTTACACAGGTGCCTCACACTGGTTCATCGGCTACATTGTCTAATCATCCACAGGAGGCTAATTTAAATTGCTATGCTATTTGTGATTAAGCTATCAGCTGATGAAACCAGTAGCTGTTAGTTTAAATTTCCCTTCCATAAGGTTTCCCTTCCATAAGTATTTACATAAATAGAGATTCTCAAGATAATGATGAACACACTTGGTAACATGGGCTAAAGAGTGATATTCTTCAACCGAATACAATTATGGAGAATGAACAGTTTGCATTAGTTAAATTGCACGTTTTGTCACAAAGCAATGTAGAGAACTGAATGATCGCTTGGGGTCTGCTAGAAAAACAGACTCTTATACGGCTTTTGCTTATGTTCTGTATCTTTGCAGAGATGGAATTAATTCATCAATAACTTCACATGCAGTCACCTTTAGAGCATCAATCCGTGAATCAAAGCTGCCTCATCATTTAAAGTTAATTGATTTTTAATCAAGGCAGCCTAAGGTAGACATTATTTAGCAAAACAGAGCTACAGATATGCTTCAGCTTTGAAATTAGTGCATTAATTTCTTTTTATCAGTAAAATTGATTGTGGAAATTCATCAACTATCAGCCGCCTGTAGAAATGTGGAGGTCATTAGGATGTCTCAGAGTGAAGTGAAGACTGAAGTCTGGGGACTCCTCTTCTGGACTATTTTCTAATGTATTTGTCACATTTCCTGAAACTTCCATACCAATTTTGGACAACCAGCTAATAAGTAGTTACCACATCCTGTGGAAGATTTGATCAATGACCCTCCCAGTATATTTTCTATTCACCCTGCATTACATAAAATATCTGTGCTCACTGATCATGGGACCAGTCTTAATCAATGTATGTTCATGAGAATGTGGATGGCTTCAAAAGAAAAATGATCATTAAACTTTCTCCATTCTGTGTGAGCTATTTATAATCTTACTATCACCCTCATCTGCTACCTGGCACATCATGGTTCAGTTATATGATCCTGGACTGAAAGGATCAGGTTAATGCCTGACAGTCTCAGTCTGCATCTTCTAAAGATGCACCACTCAGTGTTAGACCCATTTGTTCATTCCATGTACTCTGAGAAAGGTAGGGTATCATTCCCATATGAGGGATGAGAAAACAAAGAGAGCCAGTAAAGGATGGAAGTAGATGATATCTATTTGGATGTTATTGGCAGAATCTCAGTTGTAACTTGAGTCTTATGTGATTCTACCTAACTATGACTTCAGACACAAGTGGTCTAAGACAGTCAAATTCACATCTCCTTTCATATGTGGAACAAAGTGTGTTGTCATCAGAGGAAGTAAACAAAAAGTAAGCAAGTAAACAAAAAAAAAACCTTGTCTTGGGCAGGTTGGGATAGTATCAGCATGTGTACATGTAGAAGAGACACATTTGAATTAATACAAGAAGCTCTTCCACAGAGCAGAGTTCCATGGTCCTGACATTCCATGCCTCTGCACAGTTTCACAGTTGTGTCTGAGGTCACAGCTATGGGGAGTACAGACAGTACCTGGCACTGTAAGAACAGACCCTGCCCTTCTTATCATGTTCACTGAGCTTCACTCTACACCTCTGACCTCCTGGGAACCACTCAGGGGTGAGCTTGCTTCTTGTTACAGATGCCACCTCTCTCCTTCAGAGCAGAAAATGAAGATAAACCCCTTGAAGTTAGTGCTTGGGGAGACATGGAGTCACCCAAGAGATTTTCTTGCAAGAATTCTAAACCCACATTCTCTACCCTGGTTCTCCAGTAGAAGATTATTCAAAGTTGATCATTTGTTGTATTTGAACATGTCCACCTTTCCCTTCTCTCACTGATGCTGTTAATTCTCTGCTCTGCAGTGATCTTTGCTCTCTGGATCAGATGGATACCACAGAAAATCAGCATTCTCCAAGCCAGCTCAAGTCAGTGCATACCAGCTTCCCAGGGAATACAAGTCATTGTCCTAGAGCCTAAAATGGTTGCCTAATTATATGCATACTCTATTGGAGCAGAAAGACATGTATACAAATTATTCTAGTGTGAATCAAATTTGTGCCTTGATAAAGGTAATAGTAGAGGTTTCTTCTTACTAGGAGATTATCAATGCCTCATCAAGCAAGAAATAGTTGGAAGACAAAGAGTATTTCAGAACTCAGAGAAAAGCCTTGATGGTAAGGAGGAGAAACAGAAAAGGAGCATTACAGGCGTGGGAGGCTGCATGAGGAAAGGTATTATATTAGTTAGGGATTCAATTGCTCAGATAAAACACCATGACCAAAAGTAAATTGGGGGAGAAATGGTATGTTTTATCTAACACTTCCAAGTAGTAGTACATCACTTAGGAAGTCAGAATATGAACCTAGAAGCAGGAACTAAAGCAAAAGTCATGGAGAAATTGCTTTTTTATATAATGCCCAGGGTTGGCATCACCCATGGTGAGCTGGATCCTCCCCTCACAAATCCATCACCAATCAGGAAAACCGCCACAGACTTGCTTACAGTCCAATCAGGTGGGAGGGTGCATTTTCTCAACTGAGGTTTCCTCTTCCAAAATAACTCTAGCTTGGGTCTATAAAGGTAAAGCTATATCAAGAGATGAATTTGGAAAGGGGATTGAGTCAGCAGACAAATAGAACTGGGAAGTTTTGTGAAGTAAGGTTGCCAAGGAAGGTTAAGCAGATTTTGTTTCATTTTTGTAGGAAACAGAACCTTTATAAGTTGGTAATTAGAAGAAAAAAAGCTTATTTACAGAACATGTTAATTTTAAAGTGAGAGGTGTCCAAGTGTGGCATGGAATGGGAAGGGAATGCACACACTTTATGGTAATATTAAAGTGTTCAAATGAATTGCACCCAGGTTCCTACAACAGCAACCATTTGCAACTCAGATGTTACTGTTTCAACTTACTCCTTAAAACACACCCAGAAGTTGTTTGAGCCAGACTCCAGTTGTAGAAAATGCATGAGAAGGTGCTGAAATACTTGGGGAGAATGTTAGTATGAAGGCACACTTTTCTTTGCATGTGTAAGATGGCTGAATAAGCAATCTCAGTAATGTTGTTTTGAAATCATGATTTCTTAGAATGATTCTGAGGATCCTGCCTGTGAAGCATAACTCTAAACACAGTATATGCCCAGGTACAGAAAATTTCTTATCTTTTTGAGTTAGTGTTACTACATGGCATCGGATGGTCTCCAATGCTTCACTCCCCTTATTGTAAAAAGGCTCATTCTAAATATGTGACCTTTCAGAAGAAGAGAACTTGGATAGGAAAGATGCAGGGGTCGGGGTAGTAATTTCATCCACATCATTTCTATTACTTCTTTGAGAGGCAAACGAGTTGAACATGTGGCTTCCTTTATCCCAATATTGCTATTCTACAAATGCACCACCGTTTCTATTTCTATACTGCTTTGTACAATAATATGGAAGTGTGTCTGTTTACATTGTCACATGACATGTTTTCAATCAATGTCTTTCCCACTTACTTGTGGCTTAATTTATCTTAAACATTTGTTAGTGCCTTAAGTGCCTTAAATGTAAATAATATCAACCAGGGTGATTGTCCCCTTTGAAGGAATGGGAAACTTGTAACTCATTGTCACCAACTTGTTCTTAGCCTGCTAGCTTGAAAACAGCTAGATTGATGCTCTATGGCTCTATGTATCCAAAGCTGACTTGATATTTTAACTATAGATCAAGTCCACATTTTATTTTTCACATTTTCCAATCCCTTTCTCTCCCTTCACCCTAAAATTTAATGCATACATTAGATGCTTTAAACAAAATATTCTCATGTAAATAATCAAATGTGAATGATGATTTCCAATGAAGGGATGACCTGAGATTGAATTCAAGAACTTAGCTTTACTTTGTTTCAAAAGATGAAAATTATATATTGGTGGTTTATCTTTCAATACGTCATGCACAACACTCTCCAGCTATAATCATCAAAGCTCCATATTTTTGGACAACTATATGAATATGTAGATTACAATTATTCTGCTCTAGAAACTGTGTAGAGTTCATTAATTCTCCCCTCAGCTCAGCTATAAGATGGCAGTAATTTGAAGGACAAAGAAAACTAATGAAAATCCAGATTGTTTATTTTTCGGGACATTGTTCACAGACAACTATGAGAAGTTTCTCAGTTGTTGATTCCTATGCATGATCTCTGCATGATAATTGAGGGTTCTCTTATAGGTGATCAGTCACTTCAGTGTAGTAATAAAACTTCTCACCACATTTCTTTTATTTGTTTATGTGTACCAATGTTTGGATTTTTTTACATGGCAATTTAGTCTCTGTCATCATTCTGGGACTCTTCAGTGATGTTCCCTAAGACACCCATCTATAATAATTCATGGTACTTAATTATTAACTGAGGTTTTATATTTTCTTTATAGTAGCCATCACTACCAGATGTTTTCTTGGTTCTATACAGTCACTTGCTGTCTCTCTCCACTCTAGAATTAAAGCTTCATGAAGCCATGGGTTTTTCTATGCCTATCACACATTTTTCAGTATCCACCCATCTATGTAGAAAGAGATGTAAACTCAGTTATTCCCAAGGCAAAAACTCCATGAAGTTGGGAGTTACTGCTTCAAGAATTACAAAAAGAGAATTTTATTCTTAAAACATGAATTTTAAAGCCTCTATAATATCCATGTCAAAACATTGAAAGCAAGAAAATATTGTTGTGTGCAATTTGCATGCAGCAAATTTATTTATTATGTGCTAGGTTTCCTTGTTTTTTATCTGTACTCCCATGGCATAATTGTGTCCCTTCTGACCTCCAAAATCATGGGTTAAAATTCTAACTCTCAAAATGAATGTATTTGGAGATAAACTCTTTGGAAAGTAATTAAGCTATAATGATGACATACAGACAATTCCCCAATTCAGTTGGAATAGAGTGATTTTTTTTTTCATACAAAAAGAAACAACTACACCATGTAAGAAGATTCCAAGAATGGCGCTGTCTCTAGCTAGAAAGCTCTCACTAGATGCTGAATCTGTCTATGCCTTGATAAGGGATGTCTCTATTTCTAGAATAATTAGAAAATTCCTTTTTGTTCTTTCACTAGCCAGTGGGGTTTGTTATGGCAGCCTGATATTATATGCATGAAATTTAATTAATACAAAATTCTTAAATGACATTTTTTCATTTTCATGTTCTTTTTTTCAGGGCTCACTATACTTATATCATTGATAACAGTATTTGAAAGCCTGTGGTGGTAAAGTTTATGGGGAATTGAGGAAATAGTTCTCTCAGTTCAAAGCTGAAATTCCCACAGTATGAAGTTTTTCTCACTACAATTTTTTATGTGCTAGGTTTTCAGAACACATGGCATTGAATAAACAAGGGACACAACTTTGGTTATTATATTATTTCTGTCTCAATTTTAAGTTGATCAGGAGATTGAAATGGAAATTTCTGGTTTCTTTAACAACTCAGTTGTGTCATGTGATGTTTTCCTGGAAGTTGTCTTGTTAGAGAGCATGTGATGTTTTGCTGAAAACAGATACTTGAGAGGGTACATGATGTTTAGAAAGAATATAAATGTAACCCCACAAACAGTGAGAGGACACTCTTGCCTTGCTACACCATGAAAAGTTGGCTGGTCTTCACTGGTTTTCACTTTGCAGAGAGAAACTTGCCAAAGAACTTCAAGTGGGATTCTGGCTAACCCTGGCCACTTCCGCTGACTTATGCCAAACTCAATGGAGCCTTGATGGTTCTGCTGGATCATGCCACTGCTACTGATTCATGTTTAGGTTTGCTACTGACCTAGACTGCTGGTATCCTGCCAATGAAGAGCGAAATCACCTCAAGGAACTACTTCTAAACAAGTTCATAACACCCTTTCCTATTAACTTTCTTTTCCCCTTACCTCTGGTTGGTGGGTTAGAAGGGAGATTGAAGTATTTGAGAATCCTAAATAAAGTAGGTTTTGAAAAAATCTAAGCCTACAGGAAATATTCTTCAATTGATATAAAATATGCGATCATAAAATGTGGAGTGGTGTACAATTGAGGTATTCTTTGAACCTTATAAAAACCCTGTAAGATAAAAGTTGTGATAATTAAACAATGCCCCCACTATTCCAAATGCTGTGTTTTGGAGGTAGCTATATTTCTTCTTAACCAAAAGTCAATGGAGGTGCTTAATTGTTTAACTTAGCAATGCCCCAAACATTTGATAATCGAAGTTTCCGCTTACTCTGTTTTCAGGGAGTAAAGCCCACAGGTATCAATGACAGCCAAGAAACTGTAGCCAAAGGTTCATCCAAATAATGAGTTTTAAAATAGCGTGGGTCACTTTGACTTGTTTGATAGAAATTAATAGATCAAGAAGGTATGCACATTGTTTTAATTACAACAGCTGTGTTACAGCATGAATAAGCTTATAATGGCTTCATATATTAAAAATTTGTTGCCAGTAGATTTTATAATCACACTGTAAAAAGTTATTAGAGAATACAACTATACCTCTGAATCATTCAGTAAATATTAATAAAGCATTTATGATTTGACTGTAATTTAAAACCTTATTATCTCCAATGCAGATGCCCATGAGCCACAGTATCGGAGCAGTGTAGCAGCTTCCCACTACGATGTTAAGTACTGTCTCTGTATTACTTCGAGAGTGGCCGTTGTCTAAAGTGTAACTCTTTTTTACTTTTTTTACTTATTCACTTTACATTCCTCTCATTGCTTCCCTTCTGGTCACCACCTCCCACAATCCTTTCCCCAAACTTCCTCCTCTTCTCCTCTGAGATGGTAGGGGCACCCTGGGTATCCCCTACCCTGGCACTTAAAATCTCTATAAGTCTAGGTGATTCCTCTCCCACTGAGGCCAGGAAAGGTAGCCTAGCTAGTGGAACATATCCGACATACAGGCAACAGATTTTTGGGATAGCCCCCACTCCAGTTGTTTGTGATCCACATGAAGACCACGCTACATATGCTACATGTGTGCGGGTGTGTGTGTGAGGGGGCTAGGTCCAGCCAGAGTATGTTCTTTGGTTGGTGGCTCAGTCTCTGAGAGTCCCAAAGGTCCAAGTTAGTTGATTCTGTTGGCCTTCATGTGGAGTTCCTATCCTCTTAGGGACCACAATCCTTCCTCCTATTGGTCCATAAGGATCCCCAACATCTGTTTGGCTGTGGGTGTCTGCATCTGCCTGAGTCAGCTGCTGGATGGAGCCTCTTAGAGGACAGCCATGCTAGATTCCTGTCTGTAAGTATAACAGTATTATTAATAGTGTCAGGAGTTAGTGCTTGCCCATAAGATGGGTTTAAAGTTGGGCCAGTTATTGTTTGGCCATTCCCTCAGTGTCTGCTCCACCCTGTGCCTGCATTCCAGAGAAGCTGTCCACATTTGCACTCCCACCATCAATCAAGAAGTGTTTCCTTGCTCTACATACTTGCCAGCATGTGCTATGATTTGAGTGTTTTGATCTTAGTCATTCTGACCAGTTTAAGATGGAATCTCAGAGTTGTTTTGATTTGCATTTCACTGATAACTAAGGACTTTGAATACTTTTTAAGTGCGTCTAAGTCGTTTGAGATTCTTCTGTTGAGAATTCTATGTTTAGCTCTGTGCCCCCATTTTTAATTGTGTTATTTGGGTTGTAAAAGCAATTCTCAACTTTATATGAAAACAAAAACAGGATAGTCAAAACAATCCTGAACAATAAAAGAACTTTGGGAGGAATCACCATCTCTGACCTCAAGCTCTGCTTTAGGGCAATATAGTGATCGAACCTGGATGGTATTGGTACAGGTTGAAAAGTTGATCAATGAAATTGAATCAAAGACCTAGAAATAAATCCACACAACTGTGGATACTTGATTTTTGATAAGGAAGCCAAAACCATACAATTGAAAATAAAAGCATCTTCAACAAATGGTGCTAGCCTAATAAGATGTCAACATGTGGAGGAATGCAAATAGATCTGTATTGATCACTCTGCACAACAAGTCCAAGTGGCTCAAGGACCTCAAGATAAAAACAGATATACTAAATCTCATAGAAGAAAAAGTGGGAAATAGCTTTGAACCCACTGGTACAGAAGACATTTTCCTAAACAGAATGTCACTGTCTCAGGCTCTAAGATCAACAATTGATAATGGGACCTCATGAAACTGAAAAGCTTCTGTAAGGCAAAGGACACTATCAATAGAACAAAATGGCAACCTGCAGATTAGAAAAGGATCTTCACCAGCCCTACATCTGACAGAGGGCTAATATCCAAAATCTGTACAACATAACCCTTGAGATCATGTCTGTGCCACACAATTCTTAACAGAAAGAGAATATTTTACCCAAATCCACTATCTGTGTTTTAAACTATAGCCATATGCTACACATATATTAGCTACTAATTGTGGTTTGTATTTTCCAGACCATGCACAAGGAAGGTTTGCTTTCTTTTAATTCTGTTCTTTCATATTACCAAATATATTTATTGAAGGAATACATTTGCCTGAAGGTCTGGGAGAACCCAGTATCCATGAATTGCTTGCATGATTCTTCAGCCTGTATGTTTTATGTTGGGGGAATGATCAAATTCCCAGGACCATCCTTTTCAATTATTTGTTTGACCAAATGTAAATTAACAAAATGACAATAAGGAACTCTTCCTGAGTTATGTATGCTGGGATATACAGAAGATGTTTACAATGACAGACTTGGACAAAGCAGTGAAAAGTCATATGTAGATGTATATTTTTCAAAACTTACTTTAATAAGTGTACTTAAATGCATTAACCTCCCTTCTAGCCCACCACCCACCAGAGGTAGTGGAAAGGCAAGGATAATGAGGACCTGTTTAGAAATAGTGCTTTGGGACAAATACAATCTGCCTTGTCAAGATATCAGCACTTCAGTTCACATGAATTGGCAGCCTTAGGATCCACTTGCTAACACCATTCACTAATCAGCGATAGCAGTTTGATCCAGAAGAAACTACAAGGCTCTGCCAGTCTTTATGAGTCCAACAAGAAGCTGTTAGAACACCACAAGAATTTCTTTGGTATGTTTCTTTTTATAAAGTCATGACAATGACCAGCAAAGAGTGGCATGGTGAACCAATATCATACAACAATGTCCACTGTCTGTTGGGTTATATTCCTTTCCAATATTATATCCATATATATATATATTCCAATATTCCAATATTATATCCCTTTCCAATATTATGTGTTTCTCAAGTGTCTGCTATAGCAAAACATCACATGACCTTTTTTTTTTTTTTTTTTTTTTTTTTTGGCTGCTTCCAGAAAAACATCATGTATCTGTTCTCAGCAAAACATCCTCCCATGTATCTGCTTCAGGAAAAAGATCCTCTCATAAGACAGTTTCTAGAAAAACATCACATGACACAACTGAGTCCCAAAAGAAACCAGAAATTTCCACTTTGGTCATGAAAGGGATTCTTATTACTACACAGAAAAATCTAAAATTCATTTACAAACTACAACTGTGAGAGTAAAGTGCAATAACAAACTAAAATTATAGCTATGTCTTTCTTTCTAATGTGTTATAAATTAGAAACAACAAGGAACTTGTAATTTTCTTTAATTCTGTTACTTTTCTGGAAATAATTTCCTTTTCTTCCATTTGAAACCTATACATCATCAGGTTGGTATTGTTAGGCCAAATAAAAACAAACTATTAATATCTCTCTCATTATCCATAAATAAATAAGTTAAAATCTCTAATGTTCTCACTTTAGCTAATATATTAGTTTACTCTTTCTATTATTATGACAAAAGCAGCTTAAGCCAAGAAGGGGTTATTTTGGCTCTCAGTTCCAGGATAGACTCCTTGGTGGCAAAGTCAAGGCAGCAGGAGCTTAAGGTGGAGAAAGAGGGAAGACAGAGAGGGAAGAGAGAGAGAGAGAGAGAGAGAGAGAGAGAGAGAGAGAGAGAGAGAGAGAGAGAGAGAGAGAGAGAGAGAGAGAGAGAGAGCCAGGACCTATTGCTCTGACTGCTTTTTCCTTTAACATCCTTTTACATTCTGTTATTCTGTCCAGGATCCCCGACCATAGACAGGTGCTCCCCATATGTAGGATCAGGTTTTCCTACTTCAGTTACTTCACAAAAGTGAGCAGAAGATTTTCTGACTCTAGAATCTGTCAAGAGGACAGCCAACTATCATAGCCAAAGGATTATTTCTAGCATAAACACTTTTGTTTTAAACTAAAACAGAGATTTATTGCAGTTGTTTTTTTTTTCCTGTGCAGTGTCCATACATTTCCTTGTCTCATCATGGCCAAACAAACCCAAAGGACAGAGATGTTTTCTAGCACTGATTCCGTTCTTAGAGCTTTCTAAAACCACAGAAACACTGGTCTTGGCATGTGTTTAGTGTATAGTTTTTCAGGTAACGTGGCAGAGAAAACTGCTTTTTCAAAGAGGATAAAGGAGTCAGGAAAGAAAAAAATTCAAACTTTCTTAGTGCAAAGGTAGCCATGGTTTTATATCTATGACAGGTTCATGTGGCTTCTACATGCCTTTCGGTCTCTTGATGCCACTTAAGATTAATATGTACAACCTTGAATTCTTCTATGTATGTTGAATATACTTAGACTTGAATGGATAACTTTCAGGGTTTCTAATGAGAAAGTTATTCTGTACTGGTAATGGTGTTAAGGTAAAGGATAGTTGAGAGCAACAATTCTCTGGGGTTTGTTGATCTGTTTGGTTTTTTTGTTGTTGTTTGTTTGTCATTTTTTAGTTTTATTTTCCCCTCACTGATCATGTTTCATGCTAGTTCTAGGAGCAGTTGGAATGATTTAATTGTGGTGAGTCAAGAGACATGACCTCTTCCACAAACTCTGCCTCCTTTCCCCCCATAGATGATTGAGATAAATTTTACAGATAAAAATTCTATATATTTAGATGCTGAGCAGTGGCCCAGTTAGTAACATGCTTGTCTTACAAGCATGTGAACCTGATTTTGTTTTCTACAACCCAGCAGGGTATCATTGGAATCCCATTACAGAGGAGGCATAGACAAACAGATCCCTGGAGTTCAGTGGCTAGATGCCTAGCCTACATGGAAAGCTACAGGCTAGTGAGAAAGTTTGTCTTAAAAGCAGGCATACGGAAGCTCATGAGTGACCTATGAGGTCTTTCTCTGGTCCTCTCAAATGGGTATACATCCATACAAATAAAAAATAAAGTAAAATCATGGGATGATGACGTGGCTCAGTAGGTAAAAACACTTGCTACATAATCGTGGAGACCTGAGTTCAATCCCCAAGACCCACATGATACTTAATGGAAGGAGCTGATTCTACAAAATTAATTGCTGACTTTGACACCTATGCCTTGGCATTCATATATCCACATTCACAGACATTCAACAAAACATACTTATACCTATATAAATAAGGAATAATTTTAAATAAATTATATATATTTATAACCTTCAATGTGATGGTTTTGTCTATGCATATAACATGAAATCTTTAGCAAGGTAATTATAATACCCATGACCTCACACAGTTAGTTTGTGTTTATAAGGGGGTGAACATATTTAAGATTGACTCATAGGAAATGTCAAGGGTGTAATCTAACATTATTAGTCACAATTATTATTATTACCTGCCATACATCATCTCTAGAACTTAATGTCCAGCAGATCTGATTCTGTATCCTTTGACCAACATATTCTGTCTAAACGTAAAACTGTATGTTTTCTCAAAATCTTTGTCTCCTTTATTATCAAGTTTATGTTTATGAAGTTATGTTTATGAAGTGAATAAAATATATTTGTCTTCTATTTCAGAGATACATTGAGGATCAAATATAAAATCTACAAACAACAACAAATCTGCTTCTCCTTTCTGAGATGCCATTTGGTACTTTTCCTGGGATTATTACAATGAAGACACCAGATATTTATGTGTCAAGTTGAAACTATCATGGAAGACCTTTGAAGAGTTACACAAATAATCAGTAATATCACTTGATTGTTTTATCTAGGTGTGATTTCAAAGCATTACACACTTAGGTGGTATTACTAGTCCAAGGTTGTTCTTTGTGGAAAATACATGGGAGTGGAATTATGAAGAGGAAATCTTCTACACTCTAAAATTTGAAGGGAACTGTTTATAAGTGAGTTCTTATTTCAAGGCTGAATTATTACTTAACTGACATCTGTGCAAATCATAATTAATTTTAGGAAAATTTGGGCAATACTGAGTTTTCAGAAGCTAGAAACTTTTATAAACTGGATAGTTTTCTTAAAACTAATTCTTTTAAAAGCAAGTTTTTTTTTTAATCCAAGAAAATTATTATGTATGATTCTTTTATAATTTTCCAACTTTCCCTTTCACTTTTCATAGATAGAAAACATACAACTTTCAATGTTGTGAGGTTCTGAAGATACACATGTATGTGGCTTATCTCAAAGAAATTATGACTGCTATTACATGAACAGATATACTCTCGCTCGACTTTTGGCTACTTTGATGGTTCTTTTTAATTCCACCCTTCTCTACTCCTCTTCTTCTACCTTTTCAACCTCCTAAGACTAGGTAGGAGAGAAAAAAGGATTGAGGGGAAAGAAGGTAAAGACATAGTTAGACTGCTTACTTCCTGCTGATTAGGGGTGTTGAGCACCTTGAGAAAAGTTTGATCTTCACAGCTAGGATATCTAATTTCTACTTTTTGGCTCTTCACATACACCTACTTGAAAAACTGCAACAAACAAAAAACAACACTAACAACTGTCCAACCAGCTACCCACTATCAGGGCTCTAGTATTTATATATCTTCTGGAAAATCCCCCAGATTCCAAATGTCACACACTCACAGAAACTATTTGAGCTGGCAAAATATGCCCCTGCTAAAGCATGTGGCAAATCATAATCACCTGCAGTGAAGCAGTCCCATATTACCACACCTAGGATGTTAAAATGAAAGCATATTTTCATAATATTTCTGTGTTTTTTAAAGAAATCAAAAATCTTACCACAAAATACTGTTGTGTGTGCCTTACACCTGTGAATAATTTCATTGTTTTACCAACATTACAAGACAGACTCTGCAATGGTCTCCAGGGTTCAGGTAACGAAGCAGGCACTGACAGTTAACTGCTAAGAGCTCATAACTGGGAGGTGGGGGAATCAGAATCTGGGTCCAAGATAGAGGCAGAGCCAGAGATTGAGAGCTATGCCAGAATGCTTGAGATTCAAGTCCATTGTATCAGAGTACACTGAAGAGTAATGATGTACAGTCAAATGGCTGGCTTCACATTTATCCTCCTGAAGCTCATATGGAGTCCATAGTTCCCTTATTGCAAACTTGATCATCTAATTTCAGGGTGATTTCTAGCTGTTCCACTTTCATTGCATGCTCAGTGTCAGCTCTTTTCTTCCAAACAGCTCCAGTATTGCTGTAAAAAAAAAAAATCAAGGTCTCTGGGGTCACACTTACTCATCTCCTCACCATCTGTAAGCGTTACAACTTCCTTCTTCCTGATATGCTTGAGCAAGGGTTTATCTTCCAGACAAGTGCATATAGGAAGGCGTCATTTTCAGTGTCCAGCATCAGCTCTGCCTGGCTCATTTGATATGTCTCTTTCCTCAATGGCTCCCTCCTAGTGGTTTCCATTTCTGCAGCCTTGACAAAACACTGGCATACCCCCAAAGGTACTGCAAAATCTTCACTCTTTTTTCTCCCTTTTAGAACTTCCAATGTTAGAAATATTTTCTACCTGTCTGTACCCCACCTGAGGGTCCTAGACCTTCTGCATGTTGTCTTATTTGAAAAAAAAAATGTTTCTGTAGGTTTGATTTAGGTAAGACTCTTAGATAGTAAGTCATCTAATTCATCCCGATCAATCTTAAATGCCACAGCATGTATCTTTACAGGACAAGAAGGAGATGGGACATGACAAAGGGGAAGGGAAAGAGGCTCTTTGATCACAGAAGGACAGCTTGGAGTAAAACAGCCTGGAAGTAAAGAATACCATGGCTGCAAGAAGCTAAAACAGAAAAGCATATACTTTTTTTTTTTTTTTTTTTTTTTGAAAAGCATAAACTTAAACAGAACCTCCAGAGGGAGCCAGGACCTATGTCCCTGATAATATCCTTGATTCCTGCCAAGACATCTGCTCTGCAGAATGGTGAGACAATGATTTTTCTTGTTGCTCAAAATTACCTTATGTGTTTCAATTTATTGATGGCGGATAGCAATTAGAGAAGCCTACTCTAGAGCCTTCTGTGTTGGTCAGATTTTATCAACTTGAAAGTAGAATTACCTGGGAAGTGAGACCCTCAACTGTAGAACTACCTCTATCTGATTGGCTTGTGGACCTGTCTGTGGGCATTCTCTTGGTTAGTGATTGACAATGGAAAGTCCAGCCCACTGTGGTCAGTGCTCCTATGGGCAGGCAGACCTAGGCTGCTTAAGAAAAAGCCCTCCCTTAGTCTGTCTATGTCCAAAAATGTTGTCATTTTCAAAGTGCTTGGTTGAAAACTGCAATCCTCATGGGATTCATGCCTCCTTTTTGTCTTGTGTGTAGGAAAGAGGAATCCCCACATCTAAGCCATTAGTACAGTTTGTCAGGTTTAAGAGGACTTGGGTACACGGGATTAGACCCTGACATTCTCTCCACGTCTGTCCTGTGCATGCTTTACTCAGTTTTTGAGTTTATAATTGTGTAATAAATCCATGAACAATGTACAAACTCATATGGTGCTGGTAATCTACACCCAGTCCTTCCCTTCTTCATTCTATTTTCCAGGAAACCCTGCTTCCCCTCGGCTGAGGACCATGACCATAGGTACATCATATACCTGCTTTCCTTAAAAAAAAAAAAAAAAAAGATTGTGCATCTGCTTGCATTCCTAGAAGTATATCACTTTGAGCTTAATTATTTTAATTTCATTTTAAATGGTAAGTTGTTAAGGCTTAGACTTACTTTAAATTTATATCTCTAAGTCTTAAGCATATTCATGTTGCTATGGGTGATGGGTTTTGGCTGCTGTATAATTTGCTAGTGCATAAGTGACTGTGCTACAGTAACTCTTCTGCATCTGTGTTGTTTCTATATTTTTCTTTTGTGACTAATGCTGCTGTACTTGCTCTTGGGCATAGCCACTGTTACATGATTTGGGGAAGAGTATACTTAGCACCAAAATTGCTGAGTCATTTTCTAGTCATTTCTATCTCTTAAATGGACCTCTTGTCTCCATGTGCACCTCTCTCATAGTCATCCAAGGCACCGGCCTTGGCACCTAAATCACCATATAGCATATTTCATGATCCCTTCCTAATGTGAGTTCTCCCTTCACTCATTCTATTCTAGCCACATTGACATCCTTTCTGTTCATACAAGTCCTGTGCTCTGCTCTACTTCGGTGCTGTTGTGCATGTGCTTTTTTTAATGCCTGGACCATCCCTCCTGTTTCTCCAATGTTCAACCTTCTATTTCATTCCAGTCTTATCATAAACCTCACTTTTTAAAAAATAAATAAATAAATTGGGCTGACCACACTTTGCATTCTTGAATCTCCATTTATTCTCTCTTGCAAAATTCTCCCACTATTTTCTAATAGGTGTTACATGTTATGTTATTTATTTCTTTTTCTTCTCTAGACAATAAAGACCCGAAGTTCAAGGACTGGTTTTGTCTTGGTTTAACAGCTTGGCAAACTACCTGCACTTGCACAGACCAAATCCCAAGGAGCTGCCAGGAAGCTGTTTTGTTTTGTTTTATTTTGTTTTGTTTTGTTTTTTAAATTATGAAAATGTCATATTATAGAACTATCTGTTTTAAACCAAGAATACTTGTCATTTAATGACAATTTCTTAAACCTCTCCATAAATAAGTGAATAGATAGATATATGTGCTATGGAGAAAGGTCTTAGCTACACTATTCTATAACAATGTGGGGAGAAATTGCCTCATACATTCAAGAATGCTATTACACCTGCTCTCAACACTCCACACAAGAATAATCAAGTTTGAGACAACTTGGTAAAGTATCAGCTTTCTCTCTTATTACTTGCTCTGACACCTTAGCTCCTGTGGACACTTAGCCCAATTAACAACTCTAACCAATCTGCCTGGCACAATGGAATCCAGCTCTCTAATTCCTCCATCTCATCCATTATAACTTCATTCCCTCCTTTGCTACCTGCATTAATTATAACTACATTCTTGTGTCTTTGTCTACTGCAGGCAGGCTGGAAAGGCTACCCAATTCCTTAAGTTATGGCTGCTGCTTACGCTAAGTCCTCCCCTATATTCTTATCAGTCCCAGTGTTTTCCTTAGGATTCCTGTCTACCCTTAACCACTGGTTTTATTATGGTTTGGTTTGAGCAATGCTTTCTTTATGAGGACATTGTGCTTGGAGGGGTCTAATTCCACAGTGTGTATTCACTCATACACTGTTGTCTACCATGTTGTTAATCCAGTTGCATTCACTTTACACCTGAGTTCTGGTTCAGTTCTCTTATCTGCCATTGAAAACATCACTTCTGACCTCTGTGGACTTAAAATTAGCATTTGAATGGCAGGTGTCCCCTTTCTCTTCTCAGAGTGTTCCCCTTGCTCTAGCAGAGGAATAAACATTTTCTGATTCTCATACCCATTCAAAAATCAGACATGCTGCAGTACATGGGGCAATAATACAATTTCCATACAGAATAAAGTCTACAGGATGATTTTTTTCCCATTATTGCCCTTGACCCATTTTAAAGCTTGGCCATAATTTACAAGCAACACAAACACAGCATTATGTGTAGTTTGTGAATCACGAGTCATCAGGGCTTATATTAGACTTTTAAAATCACTAAAATAGTGACTAGAACTTGAAAACTAAATATGAATGTGAACTTCAGTATCACTACATTGCAAAATCCCCTAAAGGCTTGCATTTTCAATGTCTCCTTGGGGGATTGTTTTACCATCTCCTTACGCTTGAATATGAAGAGGAGTTTAAGTTATCTTGGAGAAGCATCTATCATGAGCCACCTGAGAAGTTCACTGGGTCAAATGCTTGTGCTCACCCCCAGCCCCCATCATTTACTCATGGCCAGATTCCTCTTGAGCATAAAACTAATTTCATTCATGCTCTGGGCCAAGAGCTAATTTGCATAATATATCTTGCCTTGCCCAGATGCCAAGAATAGATTAATAATTTTATCTGAGGAATAGTGAACAATTTTTTGGGAAAGTTTCAACTGTTACTGCTTTGGAGGTACTTCATTTACAGATTTAATAACAACTACTATATTGATCCAAACATGTTTGGGCCACAGGAATAGATATCATATAAATACCAAATTTTGTATTTAAAATATGGCAATAGTGTCCAACATCTACTGCATCTTGACAGGTGGTAAAAGGGATCTATGGATTTATTCATGATTCCATAAAACCTCTTATCTCCCATTGTTAACACCAACCCCATAACCCCATAGAAGGGTTTCTGGAAATACCTTTAAGTTTTTCTGAGTGGAATGCATGCTTGTATGTGCAGAGTGGAATCAAACCTGGGCTGGAATTATTTTTGGCTGTCTGTTATCCTCATGTCTCACAACCCTTCAGTTCCCAAAGCACATTCTTATAAAATGCATAATTACTTGGTTCAGGTGTTATCTGAAGGCCACTTCTATGCCATCAAAATGAGAGTTAGAATGTCAATTATTTTCTGTTCTGAGAAGCTATGCTCATCCCAACAGCATCTATCACTAATATTGAACAACTATATGGATCTCAATAAGGTTTTTCACTCATAAACTGTCTTTTGGCAAGGGCTAGAAGACTACAACAAAGTGGCTGGAAATCCCTTAGGAAGAAAACATTTGAGTGTAGAGGGTTTATGAAAAATGACACTTTGTTGCAGTTTTTCCAAGCAAATTTAACTGCCTGTCATGCAGACAACAAGGGTTGCCATGGTAAGCAGTTTTTGGAATAGGTAAACCAAATAACAGTGAGATAGAGCATGTGTGAAGCTCCTGGGAAAGGGAAGTTCAGGTTGCCTGGAGCAAGAATAACTTCAGTATTTAAAATCAGGAAGAGCACAACACCCTCCTCCCTAATATGGTGTGGGCAAATGTCTTTTTTTCTCTGTCAGGCATTTCTTTCCAAAATGATTAGCATAGGAATCACTAAGGTTTAGTTGAAGAAAAGATTGAATCTGAATACTATTGCTAGTCACCAGTTAGGATACTGCTTTGTGTCTAGGGTGGGATATGAATGCACATTTGCATGTTTCTGTGCAGGTGCATCCACATGTGCATGCATGTAGGCTGACAGTTGGCATCTGTTGTCTTCCGTCATTATCCACCTTATGTTTTAAGACAAGATCTCTCTTTATTTAACCTGGATCTTGCAAATTTAGCTAACCTACATTTGGCCAGTGAACCTCCAGCATAGGCTTGGCTCTGCCTCTCAATGCTGGGTTTGTAGACCGATACCACCTTTGACAATTTTTATGTGGGTCTGGAGGATCTGTACTCTGTGTGTTATGCTTATGGTGAAAGAACATAAACCATGAACCATCTCTCCAGGCCCCAAGTTAGTTTTTTTCTAAACAATAACAACAACAATAATAAATAACAAACAACTCTAACATGCATTATTTTAATGCCAGGTTGGAACACAAGGATATATCCAAACATATCCAAAAAATAGGCTATATAAACACCATAATTCTGATAATGCTAGCATAATTATTTAGTCCATCCCCTAATTATCCCTAACGCAAATAGCACCATTCCACTTGACCTGATTTAGCAAAATGGAGGTATTAGGCAACATGTACCAATATATACAAAACTCTATTGAACACTTTTAGATAATCTCCTGTTTTTCTAGATGCATTATTTCACAGTGTTTTGTGTACCCCAAGAGCCTTTTA
This sequence comes from Arvicanthis niloticus, assembly GCF_011762505.2. Lineage (NCBI taxonomy): Eukaryota > Metazoa > Chordata > Mammalia > Rodentia > Muridae > Arvicanthis > Arvicanthis niloticus. Next base: position 87,832,798 of record NC_047659.1, on the reverse strand, counting down.
CATCCTCTATCTGCTGCTGGCTTCTTCTGATCATGAAAAACTCCACCTCAAAGCCTTATGCTTCCATTACTGCCTTAGGCAAACATATACCTACTAGTATCTCTCATTCCATGTCTGAAACCCTTCCCCCCTCAGTATTGTGAGCTCAGCATGAGCTAAATTGGCCTTTTGTACATAAAATCTTTTGAATGACAGGTATTGGAAGTAAACAAATGAATTCATGTTCAGAAATTAAATATAAGAAAAGAGAATACAGAAAGAGAAATCTCTATAGGATACCCAGGAATACAAAGCAGATAATATTTGGGACTGTGAAATGCTAGAAGCACAAGGTGGCACTTAAGAAGAGTAAGAAGGTGGATTAGGCTATCTGAGGCAGAGCAGTCAAGTGACTCAACAGTTGTTAAGTGGAACCAAGCAGCTCAGAGGGGATTTCTGGATCCTTTCAGGGAGAAACAGGAGTACATGTACCAGGATTAGAGAGCCATGGTCATATTCCTAAAGCAGGGAGAAACGGGCAGCATCAACAAGCAGAGGTCTTGTTCCTCAGGTTCAGTATTAAAAGGCCTTTGATTCTCCTACAGCTGGCAGAGAACTAGTCAGAAACCCCTCTCAGCAGGCTCTATCATCCTCCCTTTCAGACCTAGGCTTCCTAAAGATCCTGCTCCAGACGGAATCCTAATTTCAAGGGGGGGAGACACCAGTCTCCATGTGGGTGGCTCTCTTTAGTCCACCTTTACAGTCTTTCCCAGATGCTGCATTATTCACCTTCGCCCTGCATAACACCCTGTTTATTTGCTGCATATGACTTATCACATCTATAATTTATTTTTATGTTTACTACATTTCTTATTATCTCTTCAGCTAGGATACTGATCTAATTGCGTAGTTTATCATGTTTCTTTCACTTTAGATGGGCCACACTGCTCTTGTCAGGTCAAATGCTTACTAATATAGAACACTTAGAAAATAACTGCAGACCCTGAATGAAAGGACCTTATCTTTCTCAAGATCTCAAACTGTGCTATGAACTCAAGCAATTTCTTTGTAGATGTTTATACATGATCAATTGTTAGAGAAGAGACATGTGGATGCTCATGTGGAAATGCTGAACAAGATCACAGTGGGGATTGGAGGACTCCTGAAATAAATGTTCCTGAGATGAGATGTCTGTAAGGCCTGCCAGGCTAATTCCGAGGATGAGGCTGCATATATCATTTGGAATGAAAATACATATCACAACCAAACTATTTTTTTCCTCTGGGAAGAGCCACATTCACTAGAAAAGTGGTGAGTAGCGAAGACCTATTGGGCAACGTGTCCCAGTGTGGCTGGCTCAAAGAGTCAGCAGCAAAAATGGCAGCTAGAAGGCAACGCCATCACTGAGGATGTGTCAGAGTCATAGGCTGTGTGAAATGGTACTAAATTAGAGCTGAAATATCTGAGTCCTCTCTACACAGACCCACAAAATCACTCCATATTAAAGTCTCTAAGGGCATAGTGATACTTATTAGAAGCTACAAGTTTATGGTGACAATCACCTATTGGATTTTCAAAATGTCCAAAGCAAAATAATCTCAGAGACATTAAGATTTCATACAGATCTAGGCTGTTGGTTCTCAGAGTACTTAGAGGTGGAATTGCCTAGAACAGAGCCCTGCTTCCATGATACAGAAATATAAACTTCATTCTTTATGAGCACTTGAAAAATTAGAATAAATTGATAACAATGAGAAAAATATTGTATTAATTTTGTTGTGTCAGGCCACACACTCAAGGCTCTACACACTTGATCCACTCCAACCTTTCACAATCAAATGCAATAAGCACAATTACTATTGATCTTCAGATAGTATTTATGAAGCTTGTAATAATAATAGGACATATCTAAATTCATAAAGAGCAAGCAGCTGAGTCTGGATGACCCATAGGTCACCTGCTTAACCACAGTGCTCATTGACTTCCTAACAGTTTTGTGTGGAGCAGGTTTATTCAATGTGACAGTTATAAGGCAGCCCATAGATACCCTTGAACCGTGATTGAAACAAACTTATAGCTTCCTGTTGAGTTCTGGGGGTAAGACTATGACTGTAGCACATAAGGAAACATAGGCTATGCTACTACTTGCTGAGAAGCAAAAGGGAAGCAGTCCTCATAGGGCTGCAGGTGCTCTGAGGAAGAAGGGGATGTTTTGAAGAGACTGCACTATGAGTTTACACTATGCAAACCACTATCACATGACTTCAGTTAAGTACCAGAACTCTAGAACATGGGAAAAATAGATCAGGTACCCTGTTCTGCACAATGCAGCCCTAGAATTGACTATGTTAGGACAGAAAATCAATGTACAATTTTTGTTTGTTTGTTTTCAATTTGACACAAGTTTGAATCATATGGGAAGAGGGAATCTCAATTGAGGAATTTTCCCATAGGTTTGCCTACAGACAATCTGGTGGGGATTGATGTGGGAAGGCCCAGCCCACTATAGGTGGTACCATCCCTTGATCTCAGAACCATCAGGCAGTCCTGAGAGGAATAAGAAAAGTAGCTGAGCAAACAATGTAAGCAAGATAGTAAGCACACTTTCTCATGGTCTCTGCTTCAGTTCCTGCCTTGAGTTCCTGTCCTAACTTCTCTTCATGATGGACTGTGATCAGGATGTGTAAGTCTCCCTAAGCTGTTTGTGATATAGTAACATAACAATAGAAACAATAGAAACCTAACTAGGACAGTGTGATATGGTGGGATATAATCAGATGAAACAGTAGTCAAAGGCAAAAATCCAAAGAAAAAATGAGATAAGGTCAGAGCCGCATCAGCTGCTAGGCTGGCTTGACACTAATTTTTTGGAACTTGACATGAACTTTGTGTCTTCTAAAACCAAAATTGATGATAACAAAGGAAAGCAGATTTATCCTTTAGTCTCTAGAATTTCTGACCAGAATGAAGAGGGTATGAGCCATTCTTATTTTTCTATAATTAGACATTTCCAGGTCTCATCTAAAATTTGTCTCTTGTAGGTTCCAGAAACAATTGTTTGGTGGGTACATGCTCTTTGTTGTTCTAAGTGAGGCACCAGATTTGCTGTATACAGAAGCAATGGATGATGTCTCTTACCTTTATCTGTAGGTAGAGAAAACATTTAGCTTGCTTCAATCTGGATAGTTCCATCTAATTGGGAATTTTTGTCAATGGACCATTAGAATGATAAGATGTTAGTTATACCATCAATATAATAAGAATGATAATACTTTATTGGAGAAACATATCCCTGATACTTAAATGTGTCTTGGTATATTCATTTTAAATCCATTGTGCTTTACAAATACATTTTAAAATATCCTTGACTTTTAAAATAAATACTGTCTTAACTTTTATTGTTTAAAGATCATGTCCTTTAAAGAAAGGCCAATTTCTTTCTTATTCCCAGTACATCTCTAAAAATAGTCTGAATTCAGGACACTGTAGACTTTTCATTAATAATTGTTGGTGTTCAGCATAAATTAGGGGCTCAAAAGATATGGCTGCCTCTTTCAGGTCTTATAGTTAAGTTCAATAATATTTTACTAACAGAAATAATCTTAAAAAATTTAACCCATTCATCTAAAAAAAATTGGTGAGGTAACAAATGTGTAGGATAGTGCCCAGCATTTCATGATGAAGGTATTTTTTTCTAGACAAACTGAAGATAAAGGAAATGCTAAGACATTAACCATATGTACATCTAACTGACCTACCATTGAAAATAATATAACATGAAGGCTATGTATCTGTTGTGGATAGCCCTGGCCTTGTATTTTGATACTAATTCCCCTTTTCTGTGAAGGGCTGCAGAAGAGAAGTGAGTCATTACTTACACAGGTGAATTCTAGTGAACCTTCTGCCCATCTTAATTTGTAAAATAAAGGCTGGAGCCAGTGATTGGGCAGAAGAAGAGGAGGTGGAGAAATAGAGATTGGAGAAAGAGAAAGAGAGAGAGGAGAGAGAGAAGGTTGAGAGAGAAGAGAGAAGACAATGAAGGACAACAGAGGAGGATGACTGGGAAGCAGGAGGTAGAAGGACAAACGCAGGGTCTGGAAAACCCTCAAGTTATAAGGGTCTCATAGCTGGAGAATAGAGTCGTGCAGTGGTGAATCTGTCCGGTCTAGGCTTGCAGAATATATTCATAATTACTGAATTGTGTTTTCTTGGACCAGTCTCTTTTGGGTTGGAGATTTAAATATCTTCCACAACATGTATCTACCTCCCAAACCTGGCTATGACTCCACTTACAGTTTTGCTTTCAATATCTCTTTTAGAAATTTGGCTTTTACCTGCTTTTAATTTGGTAATACATTTTTTAGTTTATGATGTTTTTAATTCAAGAAACTATTAGAGTCAGGGAATACTCTCTAATGGGGCATGTTTTTCCCAAAGCTGGTCTTGAATTGCAAAGCCCCCCCAAGAGTGCAAACATGGTTAGCTTCAGAGTGTATTGTCCTGTCAGGCCACCTATGTTGTATGTCTCCAGATGTCAGCTTCTCTTTCATGTTTGTTTTCATAAAAGGACCTTGTTTCTTCCATCTGCAGGAAATACAGGGCCTTTTCCTCAGAGAACTGAAGCTTGGTGTTCATATCATCAAGACCCATGTAATAATGCACAGAAAGAAAGGAGGGAAATTTGCAGGCTAGGTCTATAGCTGTGATCTGTTTGTGAATTGATTGTCAAAGTGTGAAGTACAATGGCAGAGTCCGTCTGTTTTTCTATTGTATGTGTTAATGTGCCTAACGGCTAGTAAGCATCGAGTGCATTTAATATGCAAGAGAAATAAAAACATGGAGTCATCTATTTGGGGGACATTCATGTTTTTTCTAAATATGAATGTTTCTTGGTAAATTGCAAAGGAAGAAGCATATTCTGAGCCTGAAATGCTCTGAATGACAGACTAGTCTAAACTGTGTAAAGATGAGACCTGCAAACAGCCCATTGAACAGTTGTGTGTCACTCCCTACATGCCGCAGGCCCTCTTGATATTCAAAGCCTTAGGAAACTGATTAGAAAAGACAAGAGTTCTGGGTACCAAGAGCAGTTCAAAGCTCCTGTAGTTATTAAGCCTAAAACCCATATGTAAATGAAATGAGAAGCAATGATGGCATTTGACCTATGGAATGCTATGTCCATCTCAAAACTGGTTTGCTTGTTTTTGGTTTTTTTTTTTTTTTTTTTTTTTTTTTTTTTTTTTTTTTTTTTGGATTTGTTGTTTCTGCAACATTTTCATATGCAGAGTAAAAATAAGTCAGAAATTAATTCAGTGGTAGCCCATCCATTCTTTTGTTCCACCTTAACCTCAAACCCCTGTACCTCATCATTCTGAAGAGAAAGATTTTTACATTTTTACTCTGTCTTCATCATTTAGTGTGTCCAAGTGTGAATTTAAATTTTAAGTAAATTTTATAAGTACGTTTTTGCATTGCCTAGGTTGAGCCATCACATAAGGCACTTGTTTAAAGCCACTGTCTCACAATATTATATCTGACAAACTCACAAAAAAGGCATAAGTGAAAGGCAGATAAAGATAGGGATAAGGAAGCAATAGACCAGCACGGATTCTACCAAGAGGTGCAATGCTTTCCTTTGGGGACATAAAGGGTCCATTTCCTTGCTATATCAATATTTCTGCTCTGGGAGATGGTCTTACCTTTGGGTTAGATTTCAAATGCTGATCAAGCTAAAACTGTGAATTTAATCTTTGCAATAACAAATTATGTTGGCACAAAGGAAAACCATGAGCCAGGCCTGCACAGCTCCCTGGATACCTCCAGTCTATTGTAAAGCTGAGCCAGTAGAAACCCTGTTGGTAGAGTCTTCACTCATCAGTGCAGACTGGAAAAGCAAATCCACATATGTGGTACATGTGTGTACATGACACACTCGAAGAGTTCTCAACCACTTACTCATTTCAGCCATTTGCTCTTTCTTTCATGCAGTAAGCCTCATGCAAACATCCTTGGCATACATAATACATTTTCACTTTGGTCAACCAAGACAAAGACTTTCTTGTTAGATAAATCAGGCATCCTGAGGACCATTATGTACCTGGAGTTTGCAGCCTTACCTGAATTTCTTACAACTTAGCTTTTATTGGTGTTTAGTTGGTTGTAATATTTAAGAAGTGATACCTACTTTGATTATGTTATGTTAGGAATAGATTCACAGGAGAAAATCAGTTAGATGTGATACCACACTTACAGCAACTTTCACTTTTACAAAATTCTTGCTCACTGCCACAGCCTTTTTCTATCATCTTCAGGAAATTCAACATGGTCTTGAGAAGCCAAATGTTTACACAAACAAACACTGTCATCAATTACTGCTTTAGCTCTTGAAATCCTTCTTCCTTCAGCATTATTGAGACCTCTAAAATTGCACTGCCTGGTGTATTTTGTGGAAGGACTTCTGACAAATAATTGAGAAAATACCTACTTGGGAGCTCTTACTTCCATGTTACTTACTTAGGCCAAACATTCGAGTTTATCTGATTCAATATGACATAGCTCCCTTTATGAAATAGTAAGATGTTTTTGTGTAATAGTGTGTAACACAGTTTGTGCATGTTGTATGAACAAAGAGGAAGACACTTGTAGTCTGTAACTTCAAACATTAAGATCCATCATCAGAGCCCATCTCTTTCCATAGTACATGTTTTCTTTCCTGTATAGTATGTGCTTTCTCTAGGCTTTGCTAAAAGTCCAGGTCTCATCATTGGACTGACATTAAGCATATCTGCAAATATCAACTGCAAACATCCTGAATACTTAAAAAATAGATACTACTATTTTTGATAACTAAATGATTGCAGTAGATGGAAAATGATGTATATGTAAAATAGATACAGACATAAATTCTTATAAGTGTCCCTGCAGAGGTGAGAGCTTCCTCAAATTCCTTGTAGCTCTCTAATGCATTGAGGGCAGAAAGCTCACTGTTCAGTCACAAGCATGTGTGGCCACATTGTTGTGATCTTTATGCTTCATTTCCATAGGTGACCTTTTGATTAAACCTACAGATTTTATTTTCACTTATAACCCCTATGTGTCTGATGACAAGGTTCTTCTTGTCATCTTTCAGAGTATGTTGTGTGTGCTGGGGCTAGAGTGCAGTTATTTGTGTACTGAAGTCCTACTAATGAAAAAAGAAAAATGGTAAGGAACTCCAAGTAGATCCTAGGAAATAATCAGATAGGCCAGGTTCATCCTGGTTTCACAATTTGGAGCTTGCAATCACCTTCTAAAGGGCACTAACAGATTTCTACAAATTACTGAGTTCTCCAATTAATGCGCCCAACATGACAATGTGACTGGTTTCAGCTTGGCTTAGCAGGCCAGTCAACCAGGAGTGTGTGACTAGAGACTGAGAGAGCTCACAGGAATTCTCTTTTCCCTCCCCCACCCACTCCTCAGGGTCCTGGCAACTGCTTAGGTCTAATTAGAACAGCTCAGTGAATAAAATTCCTATTAGAATCCTTTCACTACTTGTAACAATTGAAAATTCTTCTATGTCCCCAAAGGTAACTGCTACCTAGAACAGAGACATTTTTTAAAATCTACATCATCACTTTCCAATATAAATATGGTCATGAACTACACATGACAAGTATGCTAGAAGTCACAGCTTTAAAACGAAACATAAAAATCAATAAGAAATCAAGTAAAATCACTTTTAATAGCATATGTCTTCAAATCATTACTGTTTTCTCCTACATTTGATATAAATCACTGCTCATTTTCTGGGTGTCTTCAAAATTTGTGTCTATTTCATATCCACAGCAATTGCAATCGGAAAGTTTCCCAGGCTTAGCAGGAATATGTTTAATAGCTACCAGATACAAAGATTCTTTTCCTTGATAGGCCCATTTCATGGCATCTACTAATAAGGTACAGGGCTCATTCTTTTTGCTTTTATTTTCAGATCATGCTCATTTTGACATGCATTCAATTTTATAAAATGGACTTCAAATGGTATTGATGAGAGATACCAAGTTTTACTATATGGAAATGTTCATAAGTAGAAAGGGCTTAGTGGCTTCTATCAAAATAAATTCCTGCTGGAAATGTAGGCACCAGGTTTTCAGGCAAGTGACAGAAGAAATGACATACATGTTTCATGGATGTAGAGATGTGCTTTTCCATGTTTATTCAGAAAATGGGGATGGGGGAGAGTATAAGAAATGTTTCATAGAATAAACCAGTCCTTAGCTGTATTGCTGTCTAAAAGATAACTATTAAGTGCTTCCCTTCAGGCAGTCAGGACTGAACAACTTACCAGCAAGGGTTGAGCATGGGTAAGTGTAAAGAAGCAATAACAATAAAAATTACAGAGATTTGGGGGTTTCTAAAATACCTTCTTTCTAACCTGAAAGCCTCCTTCTGTGGTCTAGCTTTCATATTTGCAGAAAGTACTATGTAAGCTGCAGGGAGAGAAGCAATCAGTAGTTCTTTCCAGCTGTGATGTCAATGACCTATTACAATGATTAGCTTGATAAGATTCCCCTAAAGATGCAATAGTGGCACTCATATATTAGCAGGCACCAACAGATGTCTATTTGGACTTAAGTCCCACTCAACAGGAAGAAAATCATCCCTGGTGCTGGATCCCAGGGCTAGTGAGCTTATGGATCTTAGAAGAGAACCTACCTTCATTATTTTACAGCATAATGTCTGTGTTCTAAATACTTCATCTTATACCCACAGATAAGGGTAGCTCTTACCCCTCATCAGAGAAGCTTCTGCTTGCAGCAGAGACTATGACAGAAAGCTGAAACTGGTAATAACGGAAAGATTAAACAGTTCATGTGGAGCCCAGGTCCAGTGAATCCTTTAGCAGCATGATTCATGCAGCCATCACTCAGCAAACATCACAGAAGAGGGGGCAGAAGATTGTAGGAATTAGAAGATCAGGAAGCTTAGTGTGTGATTGTGACACCTGTAAATGGCAGGGGAGACTCCTACATGATACCACAACAATATGGCTACCTAAGCAAGACAACCACCTGAATATCAATGGACATGCTGTCTAGTAAAGGCAAAAAGCTCATGAGAGTCCTCAACCCAAAATCTATAGGCAAAGGGAGCATTATTCTCTCACAGAGATGAGCCCCCTAATTGGTTATCAAATACCAATGGGTGCTCAGCCCTAAAATCTTCTACATACATACAAGTGACACCAAACTTGTACTCAAATGAACTTGGGGAGTTATATTTAAATATTTATGTATTTAGACATGTAAAACAAGAACAGAAAAAGATACTAATCAATTTGAAAGAGAGTGATGGGACATGCGAGGGATTAGAAGGAGAGGACAGAGAATAAGGTGGAGAAAAGGGGGAAGTAGACTAAATGTAATTCATTTTTGAAATATTTTGATAATAACAATAATTTTTAAAAATACAAAATAAAATACCTTCCTTTCTTAAGAACTTCAAAATAGTTTTCTTTCTTAGTTGTATGTTCTATATTTCTTCTCTTTTGTTTTTGCTGAGCCAACTTGACACAATCTTGAAGCAATTGGAAAATAAGAAGAGAGGCCAGATGCCCAGAAATCTTCCCAGCAACTTAAAAGAAATGTATTTTTAATATTTCCTTAGACCTCCATTGTTCATACATCTAATGCCATACAGTCTCAGTGAGCATGGCACATAAGTGTAAATGCCATAAAACAGTGCTCTTGGCACTGGTAACAAGCCTGGGACTATACTAAAACTAGGAATTCCTAGAAATTTTTTAGCTGCTATGTCACAAATAGAAAAGCATCTTGTTTGTCTTCAACATGGTATTCATGAGGCTGTGTCTGCCTATGGAATGGAATGGGTTGTGCTTTGTCTTGTATTTTAATGTCTCATATACTTAAATACAATAATTAGTTAACAGTATCAATATTGTTAGCACAATTACCCCAAACTCACTTTGTTCATATATTTTGCCAATAGTCAGAGTAAGCAGAAATTCATAAATACACATTTAAGACTGGTGTGCCAGGAAACATTCTCAAACCCCCAAAAGACCACCAAGGAGCCAATTCCAATACAATCGCATTAGGGTCTCTTTATTCAAGCTCGAGCTTGGGCCACACCATCGTCTCTGATGCAGAAGAATGGGAAGAACCTCGAGTCCAGTTTCAGGCAAGCATTTATAGAGGCAAGAAGGAGGTATCTAGCCTGGCACACATCTGACTGGAAGTTCATTATGACCTTTAACATTATTGGCTGGTGCTGGGAGCCAAACCATAAATTTAACTTCTGTTTTCTTCCTGATTAGTGGTTGTTAGGAAATGAAGTGTCAAGGGCAGGCTTGTGACCTAGAGGTGCAGATTTTCTGGGGAATAACCTGGAAACTGGTGCTAAATGCAGGTCTTACTAGGGGGTAACCTGGAAACTGGTGCTAGGTACATACATGCCTGCTAGTTAACTTAAGTTCAACCTTAGATCAGGTTCTCTAAGATGGAGTCTGAACCCAAAAGATTTGGTCTCTCAAAACCTGCATGTGAGTTCTAATGACAGCTTTATTCATAATTGTCAAAACTTGAAAGTAGCTAAGATACCCCTCACTAAGTATGTAGATAAACTATGGTATTGTCTAAACAGTGCAATATTATCCAACACAATAAAGAAAAGAGCTTCAGACTTTGAGAAGATATAGAAAGACCTTAAATAAATCTGAAAGGTCTCCTCATTGCAATTCTAAATGTGGGTCAGTCTGGAAATGGCAAAAGTATGGAGATAGTTTTATAGGTTTGGATTACCAAGGGGCAAAGGGCAGGGAAGAATTAATAAAGCACAGAGGATCTGGAGTGAAATGAATATACTTTGGTACAAAAATAATATAAAATTATCCAAAACTCTAGAATATACACCTAAGGTAACCTAATATAAAATATGGGTTATATAGAGCCCAAGAGAAGGCTTGGCAGTTAAATGTGCTGACTGCTCTTCTAGAGAAGCCAGGTCCAGTGCTTAGGACCCACATGGCAGCTCACAAATGCCTGTAAGTCTAAGATCTGACACCTCACTCAGATGTGCATGCAAGCAAAATACCAATGCATATAAAATAAATAATATGGATTATATGATGATAGCTATGATGTGCTGATGTGGGCTCATCAAATATAATCAACTTAACACTGTCCTGGTTAGTGTCTGTGCCTATGGTGGGGCACAAGCGGGAAGTCTCTGTATTTGCCTCATGTTCATGTTCATACGCATATCACTGTTGATCCAAAACTCTTCCTAAATAACCACCGTCTTTTTATGAAGAGATGCTAGAATAAGACAATTCACCCTCACTTGAAGTTGGTGGCTCACTCATTCATCACAAACTATATCCAAGAGTTGATCTGCTGTCATTTGCTTAGTTTCATGTGTAAAGGTGTGATATAAGCCACGTAAGGAGGCATCGTGTACAAAGCTTCATTCTCAAAGACTCTAACTCTGAGGATGTGAAGTGAAAGCCTTAAGTCTCAAACTCTCCAGTGGTCTTAGATGAAACTGAGGATCACTCAATTTCAACTTTAAAGAGATGCAGCTTCATCTGGACTGATGTTGGTCAGTCCTGCACGCAGATGGGACTGTGTGGTTTGCTGCTTTTGAGGATGGATTAATCATTGCCAGCAATGCAGATGAGCCTAAGGTCATATCGGTTAATAAGCGTTAGTTCCTTATGTGGGTAAGTTTTGATTAAATGTAGCTTTTAATATTTTAACACACTGCACAACCTAACCAGGCATCCAGCACCTTAAGAACAATGAATAATTTGCCTTTTTGAAAGAGCAATAAAAATGTTTAATATAAGGAAGTTGTGGTCATTTTTTTAAAAAAAAAAATGCTAACTGTGAAAAGTGAAAATAAATACAGATCTTTTTCATCAATCTGCTAGCCCATCCATGGAACCTATTTCATACTGGCTAAAATATTCCCTGATTTTTGTTACTAAGGAAACATTCCTATTGTTTGAAATGAAAACTTTCAATTTAAAAATAGCAACATTTTTTTTCCTCAGAAACCTTATGTGGAAATATCCACACAGTAGGTTTATCAGCTCAGTTCCAACAACATGGAGTTTGAAGCATGTACTTCACAGGAGAATTGACAGCAGGCTTTGACAGCTTACCTCTATTCTAATGAATAGAAAGACTATGACAAAAATCAGGATGTAGAAGACCGAGTCAGAACTCCATGGCCAACAATGGCTGTTCCTTCTGTTGTTTCAAAATTCAAGTCATCAGGTTGCTGAAGAACAACTATCATATGTTCATAATGAAAGCAAGAACCACAATACAGGATATTGACCTGACCTAGACCAGAAATTCTCCCATGCTGTATACTGGAAATTATAATCCTATTGTTATGATACAAAGAAAAGAAAAAGAAACCAGATTTATGCTTCAGATACAATTTATGACAACTCAAAGCTATCATACAGAAAATAAAATATTTATTTTAGTGTGCGTAGGTAATAATGTTTATGTTAATACTATCAAAGGGTGACAATTGGCAGACCTCTCATTTCTTAAAGACCTTACACATCTATTATTTGTAGTATCTGAGCTTGTCTAGAATAGACCGTTAGCTCCAACATTGCCTTGACCTACAGTTACTATCAGCTACTCTCAGAAGATCAAAGTGTATATTTCTTCATGAGTATAAGGCTAATGAGAAAACAGGAATTATGGGCAACTTTAAAATTGTATAGTTACTGGAAGTTGAAGATATAGGAAAACTGAATGCTGAAAAGATTACAGAATCATGTCCTAAATAACAAGTTGAGTTATATTTTTGTTTACAAAAAATTATATGCAATTACTTTAAGAAAACCGAAGGAAGAGAAAGATAACAAACAGATCCTCTAGTATACAGCACAGAAATATTTTCTACTAACACACTTGATTTTTATTTTCAAAGTACTTTTGCATGATTCCAACATAGATTTCACAGACCATTTTAGTAAACCTCAACACAAATCATATTTTTAGGCCATTCATTTAATGCACCTTCTTTTTTGGTATTATGTAGTATGCCAGAGAAATACTGTTATTTATTTGAATATTTCTTTAATATCGGCGCTTAGGCTTCTAGGCTTTACAGTTGAAAATAGCACTACAATAAATACCTTCACATATTGATTAGTACCTACATAATTATTGCAAATCTCATATACTAAAAGTATCATTTCTAAGATGCTGCATGCATCACTGCAAATGTATTTTATACAATAAAATGCACTCCCATAATGTACACAGTTTCTATGGCTCTCCACGATGGATGTGCCAATTTACACTTCCATGCCACTTTTAAAGATCTGCTCTCCTCACGCCTTGAGAGAATGGCTGAATTTCAATGCCTTTCCATGAGTGTGCCCTATACCAGTGGTTTTTAAAAGCAGCAATTAAATGAGGTCAAAAGGAAGAACCTGACTTAATCTGTGAAAAATATGACTTTACTGTTAATTAACTGACCCTAAAGCTTAGTGGTATTTTTCCTGATTAGCTCTTAGAGCCTAAACCTTTCCTGGTGCTTACTCAAGTCGCTCTAATAAGGGACATGTGCAGCCATCATTAATTGCATCGGAGATTCCAAATCAGACACAGAGTCATTGACCGTGTCCTTCCTTTGGAGTTTAAAACTTGCAGTTTCCTGGGGACTGACTTTTTGCCCCTGTCATATTTCACGAGAGACATTTGCCTAAGATAAACTGGGTCAAGGAGCATCTTTCTTCAGAGGGCCAAGGTTTAGCCAATGGTTCATAACAAATAACTCTTAACTAATTGTTGATAACATTTTGGCGGTGACAGCATGCTGTGTCACTGTTGATTGCCCAGAATGGACTTCTTAATAACCCTCTTCTTGCTGGTATTTTTCTTAGCATATAAAACCAGGCGAAGAAACTATATAGGAGAAGATGCTAAGTGTGAGCTCGACTTACAGATCTCAGGTGAAGAACTAAAGGTTCTGAATGACCCAGCTTAGTTATACTTTGCACAGGCAGTACTCATGTCCCTTGGCTAGTGGTCTTGGACTCAACAGATTTGTGGCTGTTTACAAGACACATGCTTGATCTTCCAATCTCGGGCAGTGCGCCATCCAACCTCCTTTTCTTGCTTCTTATCCCCAGAAAGCTTCTCAACTGCATCCTCCCAAATTTAATAGAACATCCTCAGCTATTTTTTAACCCCCCCTCTCTCTAACACCCTACACTGGATAGTTTCTGTCAACTTGACAAAAGTTAGAGTTATCTGAAAAGAAGGAATATCAATTGAAAAAAATTGCCTTTATAAGATCCAGCTGTAGGGTATTTTCTGAATTAGTGATTAATCATGGGGGAGAGCCGAGCCCACTGTGGGTAATTCTATCCTTGGGCTGGTGTCTTGGGTTCTATAAGACAGCAGGCTGAGCTGGCCATGAGAAGCAGGCCTGTAAGCAGCACCAATTCATGATCACTGCATCAGCTCTTGCCTCTAAATTCCTGCCCTGCTAGAGTTTCTGTCCTCACTGCTTTAGATGATTTACTGCTATATGAACCAGTAAATAAAATGAACCTTTTCCTCCCCAAGGTACTTTTGATCATGGTGATTCATCCCAGCAATAGTAACCCTAACTAAGACATACCCCATAGTTACTGTAAAAGAATCCTGTCAGTCTCATTTGAATACAGTGAATCAACTAAAGAGGGCTCATGTGGGCTCACAGATTCTGAAATGGTAAGCACTGGTTCTGCATAGGTCTGCAAGGCCCTCTGGCTATACATTACTGCTGTTAGCTTGGTGTTTTGTGGGACTCCTAATAGTGGAAATGGGTGTATCCCTGACTCCTTTGCCTGCTTCTGAGACTTTTTTCCTCCAGTTAGTTTATCTAGTCCAGCCTTGATTTGAAGACTTCTGCTTTGTCTTGGTGTATATGGTTTTATTCTGTTTGGCATTTTCTTGGAGGCCTGCTCTTTTCTGAAGAGAAAACTGAGGGAGGGTAGCTCTTGGGGGGAAGGGGAAGGGGAAGGGGAAGGGGAAGGGGAAGGGGAAGGGGAAGGGGAAGGGGAAGGGGAAGGGGAAGGGGAAGGGGAAGGGGAAGGGGAAGGGGAAGGGGAGGGGGAGGGGGAAGGGGAAGAAGGGGAAGAAGGGGAAGGGGAAGGGGAGAGGGAAGGGGAAGAAGGGGAAGGGGAAGGGGAGAGGGAAGGGGAAGAAGGGGAAGGGGAGGAAGGGGAAGGGGAGGAAGGGGAAGGGGAGGAAGGGGAAGGGGAGGAAGGGGAAGGGGAGGAAGGGGAAGGGGAGGAAGGGGAAGGGGAGGAAGGGGAAGGGGAAGAAGGGGAAGGGGAAGGGGAAGGGGAAGGGGAAGGGGAAGGGGAAGGGGAAGGGGAAGGGGAAGGGGAAGGGGAAGAGCTAGAAGGAGTGGAGAGAGGGAAAACTGTGGTTTGGATGTATTGTATGAAAGAACAATCAACTTTCACTTTTTTAAAAAGGAAAAAAGAAAGAAAGAGAAAGGAAGGAAGGAAGAAAAGAAGGAAGGAAGGAAGAAGAAAGGAAGGAAGGAAGGGAGGGAAGGAGGGAGGGAGGAAGGAAGGAAGGAAGGAAAAAGGGAAGGAAGGAAGGAAGGAAGGAAGGAAGGAAGGAAGGAAGGACAAAGCCATCATTACTCAAAGCCTCGCACTCCTACCTGAACATCATCATCTTGGTTACATTATCCAAGTCTCAATCTCAGACCCTTTATTGTTTCCCATATGTTTTAAAATAAATCACTGCCCCCTTGTAACCTATTCCATGGTGTGCCTGTATTTCAATTCTATTGCTTAGTGCTACTATTCTGCAGGTTTTTCTTGTTTGTTCACTATGGGGATTCCAGGACAGGACAACAAGGAAGATTTAAGTCTTAAAATGCTTATTAGTTTCAATTATGACATAAGAAAATGCAGCTAGGTTAAGATACTTTTATCCTTGTTCTGTTTATCTTGTTTATCTTACAACCATTTTGCGCTTAACTGCTTGGGTTTTCATTGCATTTCTCTGAACAAGCCCCATCAAGTCATGTAATGGTCATCTGGAAACTTCTCCTGTTGCCCTTCCTTCAAGTGTCGAACACAGTTGTCTAGTTTCCCACTCATAAAATATTAGTTGACAGATTCTGTATTGTCACTCTCCTATACTCCCTTCCCATCATATGTCTCCTGGAGCAAGTCTATCTCTCCTTGGCTTGTAAAAGACTTAGTCCCATGCCTCTGTCCTGAGCAATCTTTGCTTCATTTATTCGCTGAAAGGTGAATACCTTTCACAATTTTGCAATTCAGCCCATGCAGTTGTTGCTTCTGTGTTTCTAGCCTTGGCATTAGAGCTTCATTTGTCAGAATACATATCTGCATGAGGCAAGTTTAAGTGCACAACTTTAAAACTGAGCTGTCTTCACTCTCCTTAGGCTACCACATCATCAGAGTAAATGCTCCCACTCCCCAGGTGCCAATGCAAATATCCTGGGTGTTGCCTTGATTCTACTCTTATCTTGCCTCAATATCAGGTATATGGACCTGAAAGTTTTATCTCAAGCATACCCACAATGCAAACCACCACCTCGAACTACACCAATACCCATACTACTAAGTTAAAAGACTTTCCCAGAGTTGCTTGCTGTCCTTGATTCTGTTCTGTCTTACACAGCAAGCAACAAATCAGACTATGATTCCCAGGAGCTACAGATGGTTAAAAGCACTTGCTGCTCTTGCAGAGGACTCCCATTTGCTTCTCAGAAGTCACATTGGCTTCTTAGAATCTACTCATGACCCTCTATAATTCCAGCTCTAGGGGATTCAACACCCTCTGATGGCCTCTGCCAGCATTGGGCTCATGTTATACACATACATAAATGGAGTTAAAGCACTTACATACTTATAAATAAATAAATAAATAAATAAATAAATAAATAAATAAATAAATAAATGTTTTTAAAAAGATTATGAAACCCAGATCTACTGACCAAAAGTATCCTGTAATTCATAGGATGATTCTAAAGCCTTAATTTTAAAGGGAGACAAAAACTGGACACCAAGAATGAGCAGAATAGCATGAGAACATAGCCAAACTACTCACTTTGTAATATTAAAAAACCCTAACATCTTTTCTTTGTTCTGTAAGCCGTACACAAAGGATCTCTTACTTCCTCTGACCTTCATCTTATACCAGGTTCCAACTACCCCAGTCTTCTGTGTGGCTCCTGTCATTGTAGTTTCTATTGGTTTTCTGAACAAACTCTAGGGATGTGTGCTTGCTGATCCTCTACCTGGCTCACCTATGTTCTGCCTGTGTCAGCACCATCCTCTAGAAGAGGGCTCCCCTGAGTGCAGACTTTAAGGAGCCCACAGTCTCTGTTCCATTATCCCTGTCAACTTGTCTTGTCCCTCAGACCTCAACTAGGTCTTCAATACATGCTGTATGGGAGCCCCACTTCCCTTGTGCAGTGCTATGTCTACAGTGCTCTATCCAGTTTCTGCTACTTAATATTTATAAATAGATAAGTATATACAGAAATAGCTGAATAAATTGGGTGTAGTGGAAGATTTTTTTTTTTTGGTTGCATTTCTTTGGCTCAAGTTTACAAACAAGGCAATTTCATACATGTGCCTGTTTTGTGCATATGTATGAGACCTGAGACCTTGGCCAAATTACATATTCCTATGGAAACTGGATATGACTAGATTTTGTTTTCACAGATGTAGAAACTGAGGTACAGAGTAATTGTCTCATGCTTTTAGCAATCTCCAGCCTGGGCCATTACATCTCCAATTGAAATTGCTGATTAAACCTACGGCCCACCTCCAAACCCTTGGCCACACTTCCTCAATACAATCAATTTGCTGCTAAATAAAACAAAGAAAGAAGCCCAAGACTCTATTGTTTTCCATTTTCTTGTCTCCTCATCCTACCTAGATTTTTGTTAACTTGCTATGAATGAAGTTTTATACTAATGTTCATTAGACATTTTGAGAACTACAGTATGAAAAACATTTTTAAAGGTTGTTGTTTGGTTAGAATTTTACTATTCTGTTTTTGAACATAGACCTGGACAGACTGATGTCACTCATCATGATAAAACACTTTTCCACCCATGAGCATTAAATCCAGTCATGCCACTAGTGTTGAAATAAGACATTTTCTTTGATGAGACCATCACAAGGCTGTGTTTGCTATCTATCAGTGAAGATTCCTCTGCAGTAGAGGGAACCCCATAAGAGGTATAAGGGTAACTTACCATGGACTCTTCTTAACTATCTCTAAATGGGAGGAACAATTAAAGTAATCAAAGACAAACTTGCCAAAACCCTTCCAGTATGATCAGAGAGCCTATCTGTATCAGATGAAATAATGTGGCTACCCAGACATTACTGTTACCAGGAGCTGAGATAAAAGGAAACATTGGTGAGACAGAAAATTTGCCACCTAAATGATTGAACAGAACAAAAAGAAAAGACACTGGGCATCTGAGTCTAGACCTAATTGCAAAGATCTTTTCCATGAGATGCAATTAGACTTCCAGAGAGATCAAAGCATGTCTCTACCAGGGAGGTGTTAGGGCAAGGAAATATTCTTCCTGCAAGTAAGAAACATTACCAGTATTTACGGGGAGAATCCAAAATATCTCCCAGGACTTTGGGGGCAAAATGAAATGCATGGGATAGGTTGTTAGTTCTGATGGCACACACACACACACACACACACACACACACACACACACACACACACACACGACAAAAATAAATGCAATTACCCCAAGATGCTCTCACTAGTAAAATAAATTACCCTGTGCTGTAATTAAATGTCATTGGAAAATATCTTTATTATAATAGTTACTTCATTATATAATCTTTTTAAAAATTAAATTTACAGTAATCAGTAGAAACTATTTGTAATTCTCTATTGTGCCAAAACACAAACGGCATAGTTCCAGAAGTCTCTGTGTATATGATATTGTATATTCCTTAGAATTTCCAGAAAATTCTATGGATTTATCAAAATCCATGTACTGTGTCAAGCAAAGTAAATGGAGAATGATGTGAACATATATATATATATATGTGTGTGTGTGTGTGTGTGTGTGTGTGTGTGTGTGTGTATAAAATTTCTCCCATTGAGAATTTTTCTTCCCCCCAAATTCATTTGTTTCTACCTTTTTTTTTCTAGTAGGAAAGAAAATACTTGAAATTTCATTATTGCAGAAAGGTACCTACTAAATTGTGTCATGTTTTCTAAAATAAGAGTTCTTAAAAGATTTTAGAAATTATGGAATTTGTGTTGACTTAGAGGGCATTGAGCCATGGGATAGTAGATTTTGTAATAAAAAATTGTTGGAGATCAGAAATTAGAAAAACTTGGGAGAATCTGTGGCTGCAGATTATCTCGTATTTCCAGCTCTCACAAGGCTTCTGAGAACAGCTCTTCCTCAGGAAGAGGGGCTGGGTGATAACTTTTAAAGAAAAAACTAGAAGAATTAGTAAAAGACTAAAGTTACAAATCTAACAAAGCTGTTTCTTTCTTTTTCTTGTAAAAAATTTCAGTTGGCAAACTTAGATTTTTGCTCTTGCTAGGTTATTATGACTGAGAAAAAAAAAAAAAAAAACACAACAAGCTATCCAAAGTAGAGTTTGAATTTCAGACTTTATCCCCAGCAACAGCAGCAGGAGAAAAGGGTTTAGTTGGAGGCTCGTATAGCCTTTTCTCGCTCTAACAACAACAGTGTTGATTTTGAGGTTCTAGTCTTTTTTCTAAACTTAGTTACATTGAATTGAAATCACTTGGAAGGTTTTCACATTGGCGACTCTTGCTAACAAGTTTTGGAGGCCAACAAAGAGTGACTGCAGAGCACAGAACAGCATTGTATAGTGGCCAAGGCAGCCCAAGGGCACACAGGAGAAGACATTTGCCTCAGTTCACAGTCCATGTAGAAAAAAGCACCTTCCACTCTAAGATGTAGTATTAAACATAAAAAGGTGAAGTGAGGAGCTTGTGATATCTTTTCTATTAAAGGGCAAGGATTATGCTCTTACTGTTTATATGCATAGAAGCCTCGCACTATTCTAACAGTGAGCAGTATGAGCCACAGGAAGATCGTGGACAGATAAATTGTGGCTCTGAGGAGCCTTTCTGAGATTCTCAGCCAATCGTCACAGCTTAGTGTCAGGAGGATTCACAACAGCTCTGGAAGGATGCTCAAACCAAGCATCACTTGACAGGGAAGAACTCAGTCGTGTGTGGAGTCACTGAATACAAACGTGCTTGATTTGAGTTCATGAAGAAGAAAGCAGACGCTGTTCTCTGTTTAGACTTTAGGTGGATTGCTTTAAAAATAATAATAAGTCTGAGTTATTTAAACATAATATAATTAGCTATGTAAGGTAGCAGAAAACTGACAGGAATAATTGACAACCATAGCTTCCTACTCCCATGAGGGGGTGGGAAAGAAAGTGGAGAAGAAAGGAAGGCTTTAAAAAGGTTTTCCCACATTCCTGGGACATTAGTGAATGCAGTCCTGATAAACTGTAAGAATTTTAGGCTTTTATGATAGAAACTTCCTGGTGACTCAGAGATGGTACTGAATGTTCTTATGGGTTCACAGTGACTCATCTGCACTCTGATATGATGTAAGACTATGTTTCAAAAAGTACTTTCTAATATTGAGAACTAACAGTTCAGTATTGAAAGAAAAGATCACCAGGAATGCATCCCACAAAGGAAGAGAAGACCTAAAACTGAGAATGATTTCCTGTCATAAGGTATCCAAAGATAACGCAATTGTCATCAGCATTCAAGTTAAAAGGCTCAAAGAAGGGCGTGTCCACTGACTAGAGAATGGAAAGAGAGGAGAGCCAGGTTTACAGGGAAACCCCCCCAGTGGTTGTTTTGTGGTGGAGTATTTCCAGGCTGCTTCCACTGTCTCCAAGAGAGCTGGATCCAGGTCTTCTTAGTTATAAAATTTACACAGCAGTAGCCTGGCTCTTTGTTATCTTAATGTCTGGGAGAAGGGAAGGATCACATTAGCTCCTGGAATTCTGGGATGACAAATGCATGCTATCAATTCAGCTTTTACAAGGGGTCTTAGGGATTTCACCTCTGGAATGCCAAGTATTTTATATTCTGATCTATCTCCCCAATCCCCATTGCCAAGACTTTTTTGTTTTGGAAAGCCAGCATGTGCTGGACCGAGAACCTCAGTGGCATTTGTAAGAGGCATGGTCTTTGTCCAGCTCTTCCTGATGTTCCACACTATTCACTGTTTTGACCATTCCTTCTCTCCTCCTAGTTAGAGCAGAAGGCACTCAGTGTAGAGTGACTAGGGCTTGAGTGCCAGGGGATAGTTGAGAGAGCAGAGGTTGGGCTTGCTACTGGAAAACGCTCTACTATAAAGTTCCAGTTCACGAGAGTACTTGGGTAAAAAAATAATAATAATAAAATAGGAACATCAGCTTTTAAATCTGTGGCCTTGCAATTTTTGTTAAGTTTGGGAAACTCTCAACCATTTTTCCACTGCTCTTGGTGTTTTTCCTTTGTGAGCTGGAGTCACACATAAATAAAGGTTTAGGTTGCCTTATATTACATACAGTATATTATAATGTATGTTATATTGCAAATGCCTCCTTTTCACTTTGATTTGTTTTAAGCCATGTCTATTGCTATGTCTTCAACTCTACCAGCTTTGTTTATCTGTGAGATCTACTCTGTTCAAATTAACTCCAGCATACTCTGGTCATTTCTATGCCTTTCATGCATCTCCTTTTATTTTTTAATAGAAAACTTTAATGAAGTATTGTTGGCAATGGTAAGAGTTACCTATTTAAATGTACAAGTCAATACTTTTCGGTAGGTCTCTGGGCGGTTGTGTTCAGTCAGGTACCTAGCAGTCGGTCTGCTTGCTTGTCTATCTCTGATCACAGTTTTTAAGAGGTACATTATTTTTCAAAGTGGCTATACCATTCTACACTTCTAGAAACAATGCTTGAGGTTTTCCTTGCTCCATGGACTTACAAACCAATATGATTGGCTATTCTTTCCTTTCCATTACAGCTATTGTTGTGGGTGTGAGGCCATAGCTTATGGCTTAAATATACCTTTTTCTAAAGACTTTGAATACCGTGAGTTTATTGGCCTTTTGTTTACATTTTGCTGAACTATCTATTGCTATGTTCTGTACATTTTAAATTGGGTTGAAATCATATATATTTTTTCTGTTGTAAGAGCTCTTTGTATATTCCACATATGCGCTCCTTACTTCCTATATGACTTGGTGTGTTTTCTTTAAGCGTTCTGCTCATCTTTTCATGTTTATCTGTTTCATGAAGGGCCGAGGTTTTGAATTTTAATGGAGTCTAAGTTGTCATATGTTTTCATTATTGTTTTGTTTTCAGTGTATCATATTAAAATATTGCCTGCTGATGTCCGTAAAGATGATTTCTTGTCCTTTAATAGTTCTAGGAGCTAGCCTTTTACATGTGTAGTTATGTTCATTTTGAATCTTTGGAATTTTTTTCTGCTTAGTTTTTGGAATAGCAGACTACAGTTGGAACTGTTTAAGTATCTTTATTTGAAAATCTTCTCTCTGTGTGAATTCCAGGAGCTTCAGTTAGCTGGTTTTCCTCATGCACACATTCTTACCTCTTTGCATGTGTGGCAGCCTCTGATTGGGTGCTGGGTCTGAGGAGTTTTGCTGTGCTACACAGTAGATATTTGCATTCTATTCATATTTATGATCTTTGTTCTAATACATAGTTAAATTACTTGGAAACAGCCTGATCCTTTTAAGCCTTGCTTTTAAGATTTGTTAGGTAGTTCCAGAATAACATTTAGTCCAGGGCTAATTATCCCCCATACTGAGTCAAGACTTTCCTGTGTATTCTATCTAATGTTGTGCGAATTACAAGGTTTTTCCACATGACTGGGAACAACAGGCACTATTTCTGGCCAGTACAAGTGCCAGCTACTGTTCATGCCTGTTCAATTTGAATGTGAAATGTTCCCCATAGGTTCCCGAATTTGAATATTTGATTCCCAGCTGATGGTGCTATTCTGAGAGGTTGTAGAACCTTTGGGGTGTAGAACACAGGTGTTAGAAGAGTTTCTTGGGGGTGGGGGACATGTCTTTGAGGATTAGAGTTCAGCCCTGTGGTTGTTCCAGCTAGTGGGACCTGGCTGTGTGCTCCCCCCAGGAACTAAGGCAGGCCTTCCATCATGATGGATTCTGATACCTCGGAGCAAATATATAGTTGTTGCCATTAGGAATTGTCATTGTGATGAGAAACATTCAGAATATACTGCTGGTTCTCTTGCTGGGTATTTTCCCATACTATCTATTTTCCTCAACACATGTGATAGCATTTAGACACTTAAGAGGGGCCCTCCTCAGATCTCCAGAACTTTCTATAAAGCCTTGTGTCCTATGAGGGGCTCAGTGCTGAGAACTCTAGCTGACTTGGTCTCTCAGAACTCTTAAAACTCTGTTTCCTCTTACAGATGCTGCTGGGTTTTGCCTGGATTACTTTTTCTTCCTGAAGATCTTAGCAGCACTTCACAGGCCACTTCCTGCACATCTCTCCTCAGTGTCTTAATATTGGTCCCAGTTAGGCCATGTTAGGTCAAATGGGAAGTCTGTAAAATGAAGTGCTAAAAGCAAATAAGGTCCTATATAAAACTTTACTTAGCCTACCCCCAAAAGAGTCCAAACAGTGAGTGACAAAATAAAAACATCCCCAGACAACAATATTAGAAGAATTTGTCAAAAGCAATTACAGGCAGATGGAAAGTAACTCAGGAAGGCAAAATAACTAAGGAAGGAAAATAACTCATTTCTCAAAGGACACATGAACAATTGGAGGCTCAATCAGTGGGGAGACACAAATTAAAATTTGTACAAAACAATGCTGCACAAAAATATACATCTGGATACATAATTCACTAAGCACTGGACATAGTAAAATGAAGAAACCAAGTTTTCCTAAGATCTTTGCTCTCTCCATGACTTCTTGCTTTCTTCCTAAATTTGATAAATCAAAGTCTGAGGAGACAGTGCTGATGCTGAAGTGCTTGCCATACAAACACAGGAAGCAGGCTGTTGCACGTACCCATGCTTCTAGGACAGGGAGATTGTACAGAGACAGGGGAATCCAAAGGAATCACTAATCAACCAGTGTCACTGAATTGGTATAGACCAGATTCAGTGAGAGAACAGTCACAAAAATTAAGTAGAGAAGTTGTTGAAGAAGACATCCATTGTTTCCCTCTGGCCTCCATATGTACCTGCACATACACACACACACACATACACACATAGGCACACACAGGCACACACACATATGAATATTTATACACACACAGGCACATACACATGTACCCATACACATATGCATACTCATGCACACAGACACACACATAGGCATACACACATATGCATAATCATACACACACACCACATACACACACCACACACATGCACACACACAGGCACACACACATATGCACACACACATATATGCACACACACAGGTACACATGCATATACTCACATACATATATCACAAAAAATCAAAACTGTACACAATTCAAAGCTTCACTATTAAAAGGATTGAAAATATATCAAAAAGCATCAAAGAATTGGAAAATTAAATTATTTTCTTGTTTCATAATCAACATGGAATATGTTTTTAAGTCTTTACATCACTAGTGTCTTAACACAAGAAAATTTATAGGAGCAAAGTTTAAAAATATAATTTTGAGATATATTTTCTCTTGATATAAAAATAAGCAAGGACCAAAATAATCTGCATACCATCTCTCCCTGGCTCTAACCCTCATAAATCCTTACATTGTAATTTCTCTGAATTTGGGAAATGTAAAGCAATCAATAAGTTATCATAGCTTTGGTGATAGCATTTTCTGTCTCTCTCTGGATGTTGCAAGAATGTGTCTGAAAATGGTAGAACTTATAGTTGGCTGAATGTGACTATAATAACTTACTATGGACACCTGCTTTACATATTAATAGATAATCTTTCTTCCTTTCTTTTTTGACAGGTTCTTATGTGTAATGACTTTAGTAGTCTCACCCCTCACTTCCTTCTTTCATTCCTCTCCCTCCACTGACACCCTTCTTATCGACTCCTCCTCTTACGCTGATGCCTTTTGCATGACTCCCTTAGTTTAAGTAAAGTTGCTTGCATGAGCATGCGTTGGAGGTTATTTACTGGAGTATGGGCTACACTACTGGGAAAAATGGTAACCTTCTCCCAGCAAACATAGGGAGGCATGGAGCTTCGTGAGTCCATTCCCAATAATGATGAAATGTAGATGAGTCCAGTCTTGTGCAGGCAACCACAGCCGCAGGTAATTTATCAGTGCAACAAGACTATGTCATATTCAGAAGACTATCTCTGACATTGTTTCTCCCCCTTCTTCCATCAGCTTCTCAGAGGCATCAAGGAGGTGGAAGAGATAGACACTATTTAGATAGAAAACTAAACCCTAGTTTCTGAATAGCAAGACATGGGAATTGGGGGACGAATAAAATCTTTGAGGACATCTACTTCTCTTATGACACAAGATGTTGCAGTGGCCACAGATGTTGGCACCTTACTTTTTCAGGAACTCCTCCCCGAATTTAATGCCGAAGTGTTACTCAGATGTAAAATCACCAAGTCTGCTGAAATCATAAAACATGGGAGACTAGGTTCATTTGTTTCTTAATTGACATTTAAAATTAACATACGAAGCAATAGATTTCATTGGGGCATTTTCGTACACAATTTGTTGTTTCCTGCATCCCTGTTTCTACTCTTCCTTATCTCCCATCCCCCTCTTTTTCAACCCCTTCTTCTCAGACATTTCACTGTCCTCTTTTTCTTCCTCTATGTGATCTTTTCTTTCCTTCCAATGACACTTCTTGTTTATGCCCAATTTTAACACGTTATTTCCAACCTTTATGAAACACTGTGTAGAGGTTGGTAGTATCTGATTTTGCAGTAAGAGAGTGAATCTACATTTTGTTCTTCAGAGTATATCTATGTTCAAATACATTGAATATAAAGTTAAAATTGGATTCCTTTGATTAGACTATCGAGGTTCACTTTTTAAGCCAGTACTTTTCCTCCTGAGAATTGGCTTTAAGAGAATGTAAAAATTTCAGAAGTTATACTCGTATAACATAGCAACAGGATTTAGTAAGAATGCTCTAAATAAGTTACTGTGGTTTCAGTGGCATTGCTATTTAGTAAGTCTTGATCCGTGCCCTTAGTGGAGGAGGAGTCAGCTGTCTGCACCTAGCAGTGGGATGTGGAGGTCTTGGGGGTTGGTATGCATAAGAGCTCAGTATACAGAACCACAGGGAAGGAGTTTTTAAAATGTAGCATGTGCTTATAAAAGTTAGTGAGATAGTATTTTAAGGATCATAATTTTCACCTTAGACACTGAAACAATTAAATGGAACTTCTGTTTCCCACACGGATGTTAATTTATTACTTTTATGATAAAAAATAACATTCATGTCCAGCAGTTGACAAAACAACCCAAGGAGAACCATAAACAGGAGTCAGAGGCTTCCGGGTGATGTGTCGAATAATTACTGAGATCTGAGTTACTAGGACAGAGTCATGGGGTGACTTCAGCAGGACTTCAGAAAGTGAATGTCGTTTAGGTAGACAGACTGTTATTTCTTCTGAATTCAGTCTGCGAAGTAGTTTCTAACATTATACATCACTGAAAGAACAAAAACAAGAAAAGAAGAAGCAGGTGTTTAAGGACCATATCATCTACATGGGCCATTTACTCTCTTGCTATACTAGAAGCAGAATTGGCCTGAGGGTTTTACATAAGGCAGTGTAGAAGGGGGAATGTCTAATGTTTTTGTTCTGAAAGATCTAATATATCTCTTTTGCATTCTCCTAGTATTTCCTTCTTTTCTTTTCTCCTTAAAAAGGAGATGGCATATGGTAGTAAGTGGTCACAAGAGGTCCAAAAAAAAAAAAAAAAAAGACTAGTAAAACATGCACAACTTCAAGCAATTCTTTGGTTCCATTTATCTCTACATCAGTCTCAGAGGCAATGGATATTCAGCTTGATAGTTCTAAGTTCAGCACAATCAGAAATGAATTTATTGAGATGCTACATCTCTAAATACTGTCCTGTTCTGGAGGTCACTTTGTCAACATTACATCCTTGAGTCAATGCCAAGAGTTGAAACATGAATAAGAACACGGAAGTGGAAGTGTTCTTTTCTGAGTCTACGGATTTGATCGGAATAAACAATTTTATTTTTGTGAGACTCTTCCAAAGCATTAAAACATTGCAGGTCTTATATTTATAAATAGAATAAAAATCAATTACACATTTGAGATCAGGGATCAGGGTGGGATCTCCATGAGTGTCTCAGTTCTCGTGATGATGACACCTCTAAGTCACATTATAAGTACTTTTCCTAAATCCTGAATTAACCAAATAGTGATACAATAGCAATGCAGGGAGCATTGTTTGTTTGTGGAAGAATAACCTGAAATCAGACCTGCTCATCTCATCGATAAGGTAAGAAGTGTGAACACATTAGAGACATTCTGACTGTAAGCTGTACTTTCTCTGTCCACACAACCTCCCGACTCACTGAATAAAATAACCATCACATAATGGCACTTTCCACTTGCTGAAATTTGGTCTTAAAGCGAAGCGTAACTTTCTGAATAATTATTTTCAGCTTGTAAATGGTGTCTCTCTACTCAACCAAGCATATAACAAGAAGATGGAGATGAGACCGCTTTCACTTCATTTCCCTTCTTTGTAATTGACAAGCTCTCGCTGGGTGTCAACTTTAAAAGATGACAAATCCTAAATCTTAGAGGACCCAATTCAATAGTTCAGCTCTCTAAATTGTTTGCAAATTAATCTACATTTTCAAATGAGTCAGGCATGAAATATAAGATGACATCTATATTACAAAAATATTAATTTCCTTGTCTTTTTTTTTTTGCCAAAGACAAAAGATACATTTAAAATATCCATTCTGTTAAGATTTTACAAATGAACATACAGTATGCATTTAGTGGCTTGGAATTTTCTAATTTATTTTACACTAATTCATTTCCATCTATTTAATGCAGGTTATTCAGTTTGTAAATGTTCTGTGCATTGATGAGGGGAAATTAAATTCGTGAAGTATTTTCACTACATCACATTTTTAATGAAGGCTTATTTGTGTTCAACATATGAAGTAACTTGAATCCTGCTGGCTTATGGCCTAGTGTGAGCCCTCTCTTCAAGTAGCCATGGCCTCAGTTTACCCATGTGTAAGTAAATACTGCTGTGCTGTTTTCATGCAAGCTAATTGGTAGTTGGTAAGAGCGCTGCACATTTCTAATTTCTGACTGAGCATACCATCATACTGATACTGATGATTTACTGATCATATGGTATATAAGATAGATTTTGTATGGTTTGCCATTCCTCTAACATGAATCTTCAAATAATTTTAAACTCCATTGATTCACCATATATTTTGTGCCTAATAGTTAACTCCAGTATTAGTATCAAAAGAAATTGATTTAAATTAATTAATGCTCATTAGAGGACAGTCAAGCATAGTTCCTTAAAGGTACCACATTGCAGATTAGACTATTTCCTGGATTCTTTAGTACATTCTAGTGAAAAAGATAGGAAAATATCTTTATTTCAGACAGTGCAAGTGAGAGAGTTTCTGAGTTATAATAGACATTAGATTATTCATAACCTAGTGTCACAGCTATTATCATTAACTGCTATTTTACACACAATCCCAATATAGTAAATTCATTCCTAAAATCAAAGTAGTCATTTACATGAACAGGGTCCCTACCCCAGAAATAAAAACAAAGCAATGGCCAGTATAACAGTCAGTTAGAGCACAGGTAAAGTTGACAGAGATGTGTTTGGGTATATAAACTATGTTTTTGAAAAGCCAAAAGGGTCTTTGTCGGCAACCTAATTCGATTTAATTATTTTACAGATAAAGAGAGTCTGATAAGTGATACAAATCCAGAAGGATGGGAGAATGAATGAAATAGGAAAATGACCTTTTGTTTGTGAATAGATCCATGACTGAGCCGCTATATATTGGTCTAACAACTGTGATTTCACAGTAAGCCTGACCGTGAGATGGCACAAAAGCTCAGCTCCATGAATTTCTGATTCAGTTACTGCCATCAAGAAGGGAACAGAATTTTTATCTGATGTAGGTCAATGAAAGGAATATAATTGAATGCAAAACTCTGAGATTGAAGAACAGAGGAAGAAACCAGATAGTCTAATTTAGGGTTCTGAAACAATTATGCATGAGCCCTTTTTTGATTCCAATGGTTCTAATATTACCGTTTCACTAATTAAAATTGAGTCTCTTGACTGAATGTTCTTCGTTGAACTATGCTGAATGTATTTCGAAAATGTTCCATCCTTCACTGGCTACACTGTAACAATAATGCCTATATCCTGCCCTTCGGACATGGTGTCTTGTATCCGGACAGCATTAGTTTCATGTATGGGTAATGATGACTTGTTTCTTCTACCTTTATGCTTGTTGCCTTCAGATTTTTCAGTGTGGGTCAGACGATTTTTATATAAAGTAGTCACTTGTATAGATATTTGCCGTCCTTCTTATACTGTGAATTCCTGGAAGTCTGGAGGTCTGTTTTCTATGAATTGCAAACTAAATGTCACAATCCAAGTTGTAAAAAACATGCTTTGTTAAACAATGAATTTATGTGAATGCATTTCTGTAATTGTTGATTATTGTTTCATTGGCCCACCATTGATCTTTTCATTGGTTTGGTCTTAATGGTTTTGTTTTTGTTTTTAATGCAAATTCCTGTGTGTGGGAACATGTGTGCTGTATCTATATGTGTTTCTCGTGCTTTTCCTTTGGCTCTGTTCCTTATGTTTTGTTTTTGTTTTGTTCTATTTTGTTTTCCTTTTTGTTTTGCTTCGTCTTATATTATTTACTGTTAATCTTTACAAGGGGAGGTATGTGGAATCTCAGAGAAGATGGGGGAGGAGAACCCTAAGCAGAATATATTGTATGAAGAAATATATATTCAATAAACAAACACTAGGAAAAAGGAAGAATAAAAAAGGAAAAGAGTAGAAATATATTTTATGTATTTAGATGCTTTTTCTCTTATACACTGAGACGCTCCACGGTGGGACATATGTTGGTACACAGTCTCATTAGCTTTTTTACGTCGTATCTGATCTTCCCCTTTTCCAGAAATACTTTCTATCCTGACAAGGGTGGGCACTGGGAATACATAAGGATGTAAAGGCAAAGCCACTGACATCAGCTAATTACAGATTTTGTGGGTCTATACAACAAATTTTAGCCATTGCTTTCATAAGCACTTGGCTGCTTATGTTGTAATTACCTTCATTCTTGCTCTTTTGAAGATCATTAACGTGTTTATCCAGAAGGCCACTCATAGATTAATGTCTCATAGAATGTGTTACATGTATGAAAAAAATAATCATTTAATATATAAGAGATAATTTAATTATACATTTGTTTATCATTTTCTTTCCTAGTTCTGTATGTTTTAATTGTTCATTTACCCAAAGAAAGTATTCCTTAGCCCATAAATTCATGAATTATTTGGAGTACTGATTACTGACAAACTTTTAGGAGCTCAATGAAAAACAAATCTTTTTTAAAAAAAAATTTAATTTAATATTTTTACTGATTTCACTTTACATCCCACTCACTGTCCCCTCCCAGTCACCTCTTCCCACAATCCTTCCCCCATCCCCCTTCACTTCTCTTCTGATCAGGTGGCGTCACCCTTGGGTTCACCCCCCACACACGCTGGCATGTCAAGTCTCTGCAAAGCTAGGTGCTTCCTCTCTCACTGAGGCCAGACAGGGCAGCCCAGCTAGAAGAACATATTCCAGATACGGGCAACAGACTTTGGGATAGCACATGATCCAATTGTTCAGGACCCTCATGAAGGCCAAGGTGCACATTTGCTCCATAAGTGTGAGAAAGCCTGTTTCCAGTCCTTGTATGTTCTTTGGTTAGTGGTTCAGATTCTGAGAGTCCCAGGGGTCCAGGTTAGTTGACTCTGTTGGTCTTCCTGTGGAGTTCCTATCCCCTTCAAGCTGCAATCCTTCCTTCTATAAGAGTCCCCCAGCTCCATCAATTGTTTGGCTGTGGGTATCTGCGTCTGTCTGAGTCAGCTGCTGGGTGGAGTTTCAGAGGTCCACATGATGATGTCAGCAA
Organism: Arvicanthis niloticus; assembly: GCF_011762505.2. Taxonomy (NCBI): domain Eukaryota; kingdom Metazoa; phylum Chordata; class Mammalia; order Rodentia; family Muridae; genus Arvicanthis; species Arvicanthis niloticus. The sequence goes on along the minus strand of NC_047659.1, from coordinate 87,801,532 downwards.
GCATAACAGAGTATGATTAATAGTGTTAGGGATTGGTGCTTGTCTTTGGGATGGGTCTCAGTTTAGGTTGGGTTTTGGTTGGCCATTCCCAATCTCTGCTCCACCCCCCATGCCTGCATTTCTTATACACAGGATACATTCTGGGTTGAAAGTTTTGTGGGTGGGCTGCAAACCTTTTTTTTTAAAGATTTATTTTCAATCATGTGTGTTTGTATGTGTTTGCGTGTGTATGTGTGTGAGAAAGAGGGATGGAGGGAGGGAGGGAGGGAGGGAGGGAGAGAGAGAGGTGAGGGGTGAGAAGGAGAGGGAGAGGGAGAGGGAGAGGGAGAGAAGAGACAGGGAAGGAAAGAGAAATTATACCTGTTAATTCAGGTGCCTCCAGGGGCCAGGGACTTTGAAACCCCACCTCCAGGAGGTGCAGTTATAGACCTTTGTCAGTCACTCCATGTGAGTGTTATTGACAGATCCCCTCTAAAAGCAGTGAGCTCTTAGTCACTAACCCATCTCTCCAGTCCCCAGAAAAATCCTTTTTATTATCAAACCACCTTGTACTCTGAAAGATATTAGCCCTCTTCATCCTTAAAATCTTCTATGGAAATACCATTTCTGTAGAAATACACATAGATGTTGCTTCTTGGTTCAGCCACAACACATACTTAGAGAAAGCTCTAACGTTTGAACAGATATTGAATACTCCGAAGTATCACTCCATAGACACATGACCACAAGTCCCATATCTCAGGGTTTGCCAAAGCACTCAAAGCCATAATAATAATAGTCCTCAATGCCAATGTCATTCTGATAGATAAAGAAGAACAATTTTAAAAAGATAGGTAAATAGATAGATGGATGGGTGAATAGATAGATAGATAGATAGATAGATAGATAGATAGATAGATAGATAGATAGATTTTCTATGTAGTCTTAAACTTGCCCTGTAGCTCAGGTTAGACTTCATTTCTCAATTCTCCTGCCTCAACCTGCTAAATACTAAAATTGCAGTAATGAGGCACCATACCAGAATAAAATATTCTTATTTTTGCTCTGACTCTGGTTCTGTCAAATGATCATTTAGTGAGAGATGTGAGCAATTACAAGGCCACTTCATCATTGGCTTATATTTATTTTCAGAGATTCCTTTAGGATTTGCGATCCTCCCCAAGCTGTTGTATAGATGATTAGTCTCTTTGGTTTAGGAATCACTGTAATCATCTTCTTGTAGAGTGATAGATGTCAGCATGTTCAGTATTGAAGGACATGTGGTGTCTTTGCAGATATTCTAGTCCTGCTACTGTAGTGAGGAAGCAGCAGAAGAGATAACATAAAGAAGTAGACACAGAATCATTCCAATAAAACTTTATTTATACAGCAAATGGGAGGCTGAGTCTTATGTCATAGGTTCTCAGCCCGAAGGCTTTCCTATTTTTGATTCCAAGTGTACTACACGAGTTTATCAAATCTGGAATGATATTTAACTTTGATGCTAATTTGAAGCACTTGAAGTAGCTTAGTCTTTTTAGTCACATGAAGGCACGGTATTAATTTTCCCATGAAGTAACAAGAATGCACCTTTCTACTTCTTTTGTGATGATAAAGTTACTGTACGTGAAACTTTTCTTTAATCAATAGTGAGTAAAGTTAGTAAATAAAACTGTTTTGATAATTTTAAAATCTGCGATATTATTTAGATCAAAAGTTCTTACACTGTTAGTCTTAGAAATGAGAAGTTGAAATATAAGAAACATTATGGTGCTTGCCGAAAGCTTTTTTCAAACCACCTCAAGATAAACGTGGTACATGATTAATTTATAATAAATGGCGTCTCTAACTTCTTTGTATCAGTATTTCACCTATTTACTCATAGTCGTTGCAGAAATATTTACAGTGAGCCCAACAGAAAACAGTGGTCTCTACCACACATGCTATTTCTAATTGAGAAATAATTAAACCATTCAACAATGTCAAGAATTTTGGCCAAATTATTGTTAGCATCACTAGTTACAGGATTCTAATTGTAACTCTCTTGCCTGGTATAAACGTGTGTCAAGAAGATTTTTTCAGTTTCTTAATGGTTTCGCTTCAATATATGAAACTGCTCTCTTTTTAAAAAGTGCAGCAGCGCAGCCAGAAAGAAAATGGAGTACACACTCACCGAGCTGTGAAATTCAAAGATCTATTCAAGTCCATTAGCTACAAAACATACATCATCCACTAGCTTACTGGACAGTGATTAGAAGCCTCCATGGAACACACATATCCAGATTAGGAAGCAGTGGGCATTCCAGAGAACATTGGATGCTGCAGAGAATGGTTTAGGTGTTTCCCAGGAAGGTAGGCAATGGTGGTGGACTGGCAGTCTTTTCCAAAGCTGTCTCCCCACCTCTAGTGACAACTGGAGGGATTTTATGAGAATCCTCAAGACATTTCTCTATGGTCTTTATTCTTAAACAGTAAATATTTGAAACGCATTTCATTTTAGGGGCTTTTAACCCATGTGGCTTTTGAATACTTGGTATATTGTAGATTTTATTTGAATAATGGGCATACATAGGGAAAGAAATAAGTAAGCTTCCATGTTTAGCAAGAAGCTTAAAGTATTTATACAGCATGAATTTCAGTATTTTTGAAGGGAAATGATTCATACCTGTCTTTGTTTTTTAAACACCTCCCCAATTATGAACATGAGATAGAAATACTTAAGAGATGCTTGCCAACATTAAAAATAACTCAATTAATAATTTCTTCTGAATTCACACTCATACAGTTTTCAACTGTGACATGTATAGATTTTAAGCTTTCATAAGAGAAAGCACTAAATGACAACCAGTAATGAGCAGCGAAACGTCTCATCCAAATAACAAAGGATAGTCAAGGGATAAGACGGCAAATGTCAGAATTCCAGATAGGATTTCCTCCATGTACTCATGCCACTGCACCCCAAAGGAAGTGTGTGTCCAAGCTGAGACATTTATAGGTAAAGCAATAAATAATTCAAAGAATCCTAAAATAACATGTAATACGTAAAATAAGTTAGGAATCCAGGTTGACCAGATGACTTCATCCTTTACAAACACAGTGGTTAGAGCTATAATAACCCAGTACTTAAGTACTTGCACCATGAACCATCTGTATAATAATTAATTTTACATATCCTAAGATCAAAATATCTTACTTCACCTTTTAGACCTGTGCATTGTCTGGGGGTGGGGAATATTTCTATGATGTAAAGTGTGGCTATCCAGCCATTGTCAATTTATCTGTAAAGTTATTACCAGCTTTAAATTTGGGGAGAAATGAAGACTAATCAAACTATATACACATGAAAAATACAGCATTTAATTTTAAGGAAATTTCTGATTCTGCCATTATGATCTAACCTGTTAATACTAGGAAGCGACAGTGTTTTGTATGAGAAAGATCAATTTGAATAAAATGTTTTAGTTAAAGCATAATAAAAGTATATCTTAAGAACAGTGAAGATGGCTCAGTTAGCAGGGATCCAGGTCTGGATCTCTGGCTTCCACCTACAGAGCTTCATGTTGCTTCATGCAACTCTCATCCTAGTGCTGGGAAAGTAGAGACAGGAGGATCCTGAAGCTTGCTGGCCAGCCAATCAGGCTAACTCAGTGAGTTCAAGGTTCAGCAATATCCCATCTCTAAAAGTAAGATGGGGGATGGTAGACAAAGACACTCGAGGGTAATCATGGCCACATAACCACAGAGAAACGACAAGGAAACAAACAGACAAAGACATACAAGACAGACAGACAGACAGACACACACACACGTGTATATAAACACATGGATACACATGCAGGCACTATTTTAGAAACCAACAAAATAAGCATCATTTTATAGAATAATACAAGAAGGAAAATGAAAATGTAAACAGCAGATATTAGTTGTGGAAATTTTCTTCTTCCTCAGTTTTTCTACTTAAAATTTCCCCTATAATAACTTGAGGGCAATTATACTCCAAATTTATCTAGGAATTTAAAAAACAATTAGGACCCATCCATTTATGCTTGGACTATAAACAGATCATTGTCTTAGGAATCTGTTCTGAATTAGAAATTAGTTACTGGGTGTAATTATTTTGAGTTGATATATCTAAATGAACATGAAAAGTTCAGAGTTTCTCTGTGCCCATTTGGGCAACACTTCCGATGGTACAGGGCAGCTTTGAGACGAGTGTGCATATGATCCTCGCTCTGCATCAGAGTGGAATACAGTTTGAATTCAATGGCTCTATTCTTATCAATTCATTGAATTATGAGTCCCATGCATTTCAATCAATCTTTTTAATGGCACCAATCATTTCTGTGGGGTCAGTGCTTTGCCATAACATAGATCAGTATGGTGTCATAACTTTTCTTTGTTAGTACAGCAGAACTAATCAACCACTTCCTTTTAATGTGCGACTGGATTTAGTAAAACCATAGTTCAAACAAATGAAGGTCTATTGCTGACCTCAAAATGGGACCTGACTCTAAGGAGACACTTTAACACAGCAGCTGGATGAATTCTTTTTTTTCTTTCACTGTGCTTTTATCAAAAAATGAAATCTCTCATGCAGCAAGCTTAAGAGTAGAATAATGAGAGTGTGTTTGTAGGGTGGTGACTGAGTGCTGTGTCTCTTAGCTCTGATTTAAATGGTACAGGCAAACCACAATGTTCTTTGTGCCACCTTTGTATACATGTATGATTTATACAGAACTTTCCACTTTTTCTTTTTAAATGTTATTAAATCAGGACAACTGCTTGCTACATTTCCATTTATAATAGTGTCACATTCTTTCAGTGTTGTCATGTGAATAATAGGCAATCAAGAGTGAAAGTTTTTCAAAATTGCAACCCTCTAGATGTTACAATTAAATTAATTACAAATCCAGAATAAACAGTTCTTAATCACATAAAACATTTCTGCCACATTATACACACTTTTGTTATGATGTAAATTGAAAGCCAATGGAATGTGTTTTAAAGTAAATACAGCCACACTCTCCTAATGCTCTTGCTTATTCCTTCATTGATAAACAGATGCCTGGCAAATACGTGCCCCAAACATCTGCTCTTGCTAAGAGTGGCTTCTTATCTTTCAATCTTAATAGTAGCAGTTTGACAACCTAAATAATACTTACTTGCAATGTTTATATGAAGAGGCTACAGCTACACAGTTCCTATGCACTTTGTTAATGAGCAAACCAGCTTGACCAAATGAACTGCTTCATTAGAGAGAGTCAAGGAAAGGTAGCCAATGGGCAAGTAATGTTACAACTAGTCTAGGAGAATTATCCAAAGACCCTGAAGCACTGGATGTGGGCATAGAATTAAACAAGGCTGATCTCAGGTACTATGGAAGGTAGGATAGGGAGACGGTAGTGAGTAAGTTAGGAAAAAGATATTGATTCTAACAGTAGCTTCCAGAAAAAAATGAAGTGAGGGAAAGGGAGAAAGAAAGAGAGAAAAATATCTTAAGAACGGTAAACTGATAAATGGCTTCATTATTGCCATGCAAAAGAAATGGAGTAGTTCTTTAATATGCCTATGGCATTTAAAAAATAAAAAAAGTCAAGCTTGAACTAGAGTCTAACTTTTCTAAAGCTAGGATACAGATTTGTGCTCACTGTGACTATCTGCAGGCAAAGGGCCAAAAGAGCTGAGAATGAACATCCTTTTGGTGCCACGTGATATTCTCCATTCACAGAAAGTTTGTTGCAAATCAAGTCAGACTTTGCAGCTGATTCATGAGACAATGCACACTATCCCAATTCACACCGACTTTAGTGACCCCAGTGTGAGAGGCCCAGGTAGCAGTTATGATATGAAACTTTAATAAAAAGAACATCTCCAAGTGGTGCTGCTTCTCTGAGTTTGAATCCTGTGGCTTGAGAAATCTCAGCTGGGATCATTAGGTGCTTGGGATTATGAGGAGGCCATGCTAAACTCATTATATTTCTAGAAAAAAAATACTTGGAAGGGGCTTCTAAACAACAACACAGGGTTGTGTGTGTGTGTGTGTGTGTGTGTGTGTGTGTGTGTGTGTGTGTGTGTGTGTGTTTGTAGGGGAGGTCATGGATAAAAGAGTAGCTGCCAGAAATAAAAATCATATTTTGGGGTAAAAGATGCTCTCTGATCCATATAAAATATTTTCTTTAATTGTTATACATATCTCAAGCTACAAATTGTAATCAATCCTGAATACACACTTTAAATGTGCTTCACTACTGGAACGTACTGAGTAATCATCTTTGTGTCGGCATGGCCCAAATTCTGCTCTTCCCGGCCATGTCTACTAATCTAAACATAGTCAGCAAACACACAGGCGCTGCCTTGGGCTCCAAGGCTGTGGGACTCCATCCCTGCTGCTCTGCATCCTGTTCCTTAGCCACCTCAATTCCTTAAGGATTCAGGCAAGTTCAGGGTCATCACAGAAACCTGTGTGAGATCAAGTGAACATTCCAGAGGAACCTGGGCTTCTGTTTGCAGAGATGGTATATTAATCAGCATGAGCACTAGCTGGGGGAAGAGGTAGTGTTGAATTATTCCTGGGAGAGAAAACAGGTCTTATAATATCATTTTCTTAAGGCCTCTGTTTAGAATAAATATCAAATGCAAGATCTAGATTTTTATCTTTTACAAATTTCACTGCCATCTACAAAGAGGGTTTTGTTCTTCCCATAAAGCTGTGCTATGTAATTCCATGTCTTTTGCCTTTTCACAGGAACGACAAACACCATAGCCACATCTCCTTTTTGGGTTTGAGCTGTTGTGTTTGCCTATGTGCTTGGTGTCCTCGGATCTGCTTTCTATGATTTCATGAACACTGAACAAAAGATAACAGCCTGATCTTCCTCTGAGCCTTAAGATGGGTACTGGTTAGAATAAAGATGTATTTTGATGTATGTGTGTTGTTCTTAATGACAGTTTTTATTGTGGGGGAGGGAAGAGAGGGACACATAACTGTAATTTCAGCTCCAGGCAAGCAGGGGCAGGGGAATAACTCAAGGCTAGCCTGGGCAACACAGTAAGCAAGAAACTAGTTGTTACTTCTTGGACACATTCTATATCAAAACAAAGCAAAATAAACATACAAATTACAAACAAGCAACTTAAGAGTGGAAATAAGGATGGAACTAATATGAGCAGGTTAATAGTCTGGCTAAAGAATTTGTAAAGCATTCCTTATTTTCCACAGTAGCTACTCAGTAATAACAATAAGCTTTCCAAACACATTTATGTTATTTCTCAGAAAGAAGAATATTGTAGAAAAGATTTTGCTGTTACACATATTCAACAGCCATCTCACCTTTAATTTTAGGATCTCAAAATTATTATAGTCCATTGGCTAGATGCTGGCATTGGAAAGAGGACTGGTAGGCTTTATGATCTCAAAAGCTCCATACACACTGTGTTAAGCAACAGCCACTTTTCATTTCTTTCCTCAAATTGACTTTACATTAAAAGCCAAGTAGATTTACTATACATTTTTGTATAGAAGCACCTCGAATACATTTTTATTGATTTACATTTGAAATGTTGTCTCCCTTCTTGGTCTCCCCTCTGCAACTCCCCCTCAAATACCCTCTAATATCAGTGTTCTGGGAGAGTTGGTTAGTGACGTTACCCCAAAATCTTATATTTTAGGATGATTTTTTCCGTTTTTATTTTTGTTAAATGTATTTTTATTTATTAAATGTTATACATTAAAAAAAACTTATTTACAGTTCTAGGTTACAGTCTGTCATTGCAGGGAGGTCAACGTGGAAAGAACAGGAAGCAGCTGGTCACATTGCACCCACAGTCGAGAGCAAGTAGTCCCAAGAAGAATCAGAAACACATGGAGGGAGCTAGCCACATAATGGGAGAGAGCCCTGCTCCAAAATGGAATGGCAGATCTATGTAGCCTTGACTCCAAGGCTGTCAAATAGTCTAAGCTCACTCTAAACCAAATTAAATTACCCAATACCGGAAAGAAAAAATCAAAAGTAGAAATGATAATCAATCGGGGAGATTGTGAAATCTAGTAAGAAGTTACTCCCTAATGAAGCAGAGAATACCTAAGTTTGTAGACAGTGTCCATTTCCTGTAAGTTTGTTGTTTTGTTCAAAGTGCTTCTGCCCCCAGCTACTGTCTCACCTCTCTCTCTCTCTCTCTCTCTCTCTCTCTCTCTCTCTCTCTCTCTCTCTCTCTCTGTCTCTCTCTCGTTTTCTCAACTCAGTTGTCCCAGTGATCTCTGACAAATACCAGGGATTTGTCATGAAAATGAATCAATCTTTTCTAATGATGGAAACCTTAATCATCCTTCCAAAGGAATCGTGATGAAGAGGAAAATAGCTGAGACAGACTAAGAGAAATGAAGTCTCTAAGTAATCAGATATTCTTTTCTCTGCAGATATCAATATTGACCAGTTGACTTTGTTTTTTTTTTAAAGAGTATATTTGATTAAAAACTAAGGGTCATTCTGTGATCTAACAATTTTTTTAAAAGTTTGACTATTGAATTGACAAGGAAAATGGCAACCTCTAAGTGAAAAGAATTCCATTTGTAAACCCTTTAGAAAAATAAAATAAATAACAGAAGATTTTTGCCTGAAACATTTGTGTGATCAATGTATTTCGATAGTTAGATTAACAGAAAAAAATGTAAACACATCTTTATTTAAAACATATAAACTCTTCTGTTTTTCTAGAGTCAAAAGTTTAAAGTAAACTTCTCAAAGCTAATGTTTATTTGTCTAGTCCATAGACAGTGGGAAAAGAAAAACTATCAGCTAGAAATTTCTCTCTTTAAAATAAGATAAGTGGGACTAGAGAGTTAGCTTGGCAGTTAAGAGCACTAACTATTCTTCCAGAGAATCTTGGTTCAATTTCCAGCACCCACATGGCAGCTCACAGCTGTAACTCCAGGGTCCAGGACCCTCACACAGACAGATATATAGACAAAACACTAATATACATAAAATTTAGAACCCATAAACTTTAAAAGGTAAAAAAACAAAATTAAAAAAAGAGTAAGTGTGAGGATTGCTATCTAAAGGTATCTAAAGTAAAATTCAGATCCAAAAAGACATTGAAATGATGGTAAGAACACTGAAGAAATGGGTATGGGAGTCTTTGTACTCTGAAACTCTCTACAGTGGCTCACAGAAACAGATAAAATATGTTATAGTTCAAATATAACCCTCAAGCTGAAGTCCCATCATATGACATGCATCACTGCTTCCCAGTCAGTTCCAAATCTAAAAAACTTAGATTATTAAGCAAGCTGTGTAAGGTAATTCACCCTTCAAAAGCTTAAACTCATAGATTTTTTTTTTTTTTTTTTTTTTTTTTTACGTTCTGATGGGTGATTTCTCAATAAATAGCTCTGATCTGAAATGCTAATGAGGGGATGTGAATTTAACTATCAAATATATGCTATGGAAACTACAACTCCTAGTAGTTCTAGTAAATTCCATTTTATAGCTCCCAAGGGTTTCTGAACATGACAACTGACTCTCTCATGATTGTCATTGGTAAGAAAGACCTAGAAACTCAAACTCCCTTGGTAAGCTTGAAAGTGAGATGTCAATATTGTTGCAGGTGACGGGCTGCCTCTGAAGATACTGATGCTGGCTCCAGTGATTAAGGAATCCAGAGTCAAGAGGATCCATATAGATATAAAGAAAACCTGAACAAAGGAAGCGTGGGAAGGATTGCTTGATTTCTCCCAAACCAGAGGGTATTTGCTATCACTCCAGCCTCTGCTAGTCTGTTCCTCTCACCTTGAACCTGGGTGACTGCAGACTCAAAGGTACTGACAACATTATTCTGCTACTAGGAACCTCTCTGTGTGTCAGAGATTGTCTGGAAGACATCATTTTCTGATTCTTATGCTGTTTCTCACCTAGGACTCTAAACACCTTCCAAATTCCAGGACTTGACTCAGTTCTTAACACTGAACTTTCTGGAGTAATACATTTATTATTATAATAGTTATATATCCCCAAAAGTATAAATGCTAAATAAAAGTTTTTATTGTAAAGGATTAAAATTGAACATATTAATAGCAATACAGCCTTTAAAAATCATTTCGGAATGTAAATAATCAGATGCAGTTCTGAGATATAATGCACTGAGGTCCACTGTTCTCCTCAGCTTTTATATCCAAAACAAATAGTGTCATACAGATACATACGCACACACACACACACACACATACACACACACACACACATACAAAAATTAATAGTTAAATGGTATTTATCAAAACCCAAGATAAGTGAAGAAAATAATTACACACACACATACGTGCATACAAGCACGTACACATGTATGTGTATGTATGCATACAAAACACTTATTAGAAAACCTGAACTTATAAGCTTTGTGCTATCCACTGTAAATATTCGCACATTTTCCTGCTGAGATATCAATGTAATTGCAGTGCTCTTCTAGATACAGCATCTAAAAGCAAAATGTTTAAATTAAGAACTCTCAACCCAAACCAGGAATATGATTTAAGTGATCATTTCTACTAATTAGATTTAGTCTAGGAATGTAAGAATGGCTTAATAATAGAACATCAATAAACATAAGTCATATGAAAAGAAAAAAAAGTATTTGAATAGATGCTGTCAAGATGTTTGATATAATTCCATTTTCTGCAAATGACTTAAAGCACTGCAGTTAAACAAGAATTTACCAAAACATTGTAAGTTAAATAGTATTTACCAGAACTCAAGATAAAGCATTGTCAAACGAAGAAGAGTTGAAAGCATTTTAGTAACTGAGTATCTCACAGGAGGTGTTTGTCCTACCAGCATTGCTTTTGAGTTCTATCAAGACAGTATGTGACACATCACAAGCAAATGCCACAAAAGCAAAAACATGTTAACACCTTGTAATCCCATTTGAGGAAGTCTTGGACACCAACTAAAATAGCTTGATATAATAAAATCTAGACCTGCACACATCATTTAATGGCATTTTTATCAACTTCAAGTATATTTTCCTTCCCTAGGTTCTTTCAGCCAAAACAGTGAAGGTATGATACATATCTTCACCATATGTTATTATAGGAAAACAGTAATTTAACAAATTCACAATGTCTGTAATGCCCAGATAAATATTATCTCTTGTCTTTCTTATAATAATTACCATTATTAGCATCCTATCTATTTATTTATCTATCTGAATATATGTGTGAAATTGTAAAACTCAAGTCAGGATTCCCTTTCCTGTAGGGCCCTAAAACTGTTTATATCAATGCACCAGCAATTTTCTCTCTATATTCAACATAACATTTTATGTTCTCATCTGATTTGACTTTGCAATAGTGCAAAACAAAGTCAGTCTTTGTAAAACAGTCTTAACTTGGCTGCAATGACATTAAACATGAAAACTTTCCTCTTCCATCACTGGACACTATGATTAGCCACTCAAAAATCCTATCTCCCTTTGCCCAGCTCCTAGTGATGAAATGTTCAAGACTCAGAAAAATAGATTCACTTACATAGTTATTTATTCTTCCCTAAATGATCTTATAAAATAAATCAAATTAAATGACACACATTGTACTTGTGTCTACCTGATATCAATTGGTTTTCTTATTTTCTGTTTACTATTTGAAAATGACTTACATACATGCCAGAAACCTTTCTTATTCATATGTCACTAATTTAAATGGAAGAAAACATTAGAAGATGGGGAAAACTCCTATATGCATGGATTGGCAGAATTAATATTACAAAAATGACTGTGTTACCAAAAATAAGCTATGGTTTCGATACAATCCTTATCAAGGTCCCAATGATAATTTTTTACAGGAATAGAAGAAAATCTCAAGTTTCACATGGAATGCAAAAGACACTGAATAGCCAAAACAATTATGACCAGAACAATGCTAGTTGTATTATAAAATCTAATTTTCAAAAATATTTGAGAGTCAGAAAAAGAAAATTGCATGGTGTTTGCACAAAAGCAGATGTGTAGAGCAGGGGAATAAAACAAAGGCCTCAGAGATAAAGCATAGCCACCTAATTTCTTAAAGGTGTCCAAAACAGACACCAGAGAAAAGGCAAGGTATACTGGGGAAAGTGTTTTTCTCATGTAGAAGAATGAAAGTAGACTCATGCTCCTCACTCTTTAAAAAAATACCTTTAAAATATGCCAAATACCTTAATGTAAAACTTAAAACTTTGAAAATTCTAGAGAGACACAAAGGTAAAACACATGAAGCTCTAAGCACGGATGTGGGCAGATCTACAAAGCACTCAAACAGCATTGGAACAGTCCAAAGTACTGACAAATGAGATTTCATGTGATTATACAGCTTCAGTCTGTCAAAGAAAGCCATCAGCAGAGCGAAGAAGCAACTTACAGGAGGGAAAATATGTTTTCCAACTACATAACAGATAGGAGATTATTGTCTTTAACATATAAACAACTGCAAAGCTTAAACACTCACAGAATCATCTATTTAATAAATGAACTAATAAACTGAAAAGAAAGTTCTCATGAGAAGAAATATAGATGTCCAATAAACATTTGAAAATTTTTCAATATCCTTAACCAGAAAGAAAATAAAAATTAAAATTGCTTTGAGATTCGACTCACTCCAGTCAGAACAGCTAATGAACACACACACACACACACACACACACACACACAACAACAACAACAGCAACAACAACAACAACAACAACAAAATCTACAATACTTGCTAGTGAGGCTGTGAAGAAAAGGAAACTCTTGCAGATTGTTGGTGTGAGTGTAAACTTGTACAACCACAGTGGAAAATAGTATGGCGTTTCAAAACCAAAAGCAAACCTAATCATATAACCCACCCATTGGCTTATACCAATGGACTTGGTATATACCACAGTCCTTGCTTAGACAGAAAGATACTTGCATGTCCACGTATTTACTGCAGCACTGTTCACAGAAACTAAGGAAGAGAACCAGCCTGGATGCCTGGATAGATGAATAAATGTGGGTCCCAGTTCCGGAGGGCCTCCCACGAAGATCTCCAGCCCAGTGGGGTGTGGGGGTCCGGGCCAAGGAGATAGAGTGCAAGCAGGGAGGGGGGAGTCGCCTCCGTGGCTGCTCCTCCACTCGCATCTCCTCATCTCCTCATCTCGGCTGTTGCCACCCAGTCACTCCCAGGTGCTGCATCTGTCCCTCTGCGCTGAGCAGGTCTGGGCTGAGCTGGGCTGGCTAGCTAGCAAGGAGGGGAGGGTCCTGAAGGCGCTTTGGGAGAGCAGATCTCTTCCCAAGTGTTACTCTCGGACAATGGATGATTCTCGCACACCTTTACTTCTCCCGAATAGGGCTCTTTTATACAGTTTTGGGGTGGGTCAGGGTCAGGCAGCAGATAATGCCTATTGGCTTGGTCTGAGAGCTTGAAAAGATACCTCATCTACATGTGGGAGAGACTGAGGCACTGTTCCTTGTGACTGATGGTCATGGACCTCTTTGTGAGAGGGGCTGTAGAGGGCTGAAGCTAAGTGAAAGGAACCAGGGCCCAGGAGAAGAACTGAACACCTGTCGTCAGGTTAGGGTCCGGGGTTTGAGGCCTTTGCTCAACCAGGTGCCCAGCTGCCTCTCACAGCCCACCACCCCACAAATAGATAAGGAAAATGTGGTACATATACACAACAAAATTGTGTTTAACAATAAAAAAAAATGAAATCACAGCCCTTGCAGAAAACTGGATAAAAATCAGGTCCAGAAATACAGAATATTTTCACTCATGTGTGGAAGCTGAGTTTAAAATTAGATATGCATATGTATGTATATATGGACATATATGTACATGTACATATGTATTTGTGTGTCTGTATGTACAGGTCATGAAAGTAGTAAGGAGATCATGAGAGGGAATAGGTCCTCATGCAGGAAAGGAAAGAAAACAGTAAAATACACATGGATGGAAGCAGAAAGGGGAAGTATTTAACAGGTTGAAAGGAACCAGAAAGAGGAAAAGAGTGGTGGAGGAGAGACGTCTGTAAGGTCAAAGTATAATGCACCAATGCATATGGATGCCATAATGAAATCCATTGCTTTCATTATAATTAAGAAATTAATTTAAAAGTATAATAACCTCAAAACATCAGTAAATAATTCTTTAAACAATTTAGAATATTACTTCAACCCAGTATTATTATTTTCATTAATATATATATGATAAAATAATTATTTTACGCATATTCAATGATATTATGTTTTGTCTCCTAACTTGAGCTAAAACAAAATTTAAAATAAAAAATAATTCCTGAAACATTATTAAACATTTTTTTTGCATTACAAAACACAGAAAACAAAACAGCAAAAATAGATATAAACCAATGACATAATCTCCAGGTGTTTGCTGTTGGTGGAATGAATGAGGTAGGTATATGTTTCCTCTTGGAGTGACAGTGATTGTGTATAGTCCACTTTTTAATTCTCTAGAAGGCCAGTGTGACAGAAAAACATTTTGAGAAGAATATCTACAAACCAGCATCAAGGTCCTCATGAGCCATGAAGATACGCTAAAGGCAAATAATTTTCACTAAATCAGTAAAATTCTCAATATTTTAAGGAGACACAAAAGATACCTTGGAGCCCTCCACTTAGAACCCCCCTCTTCAAGGCAACTGTCCAATTTCAAGGGATTTTGAGTATTTTACCAGAGGCTCGCCAGTGGTTGGCTGATATGAGTATATAAAATTAATTCGAGAAAACTGTGACCAATTTGTTAGAGCTCTGGCCTCAACTGCACCATATCCTCTGCCTGAAGTGGCTTTCTTCACCTCTTTAAAGTGAATGTGTATTGATATATGTATAATAGAGGGAAAGCCCTCAAGAGTTCACCACACTGACCTTTCTAAATGCAACAGCCAGTCTCAGGTCTGTCTCTGGAAACATAAATCTTAAACAAGGCATGTGTTTTTGTAAATAAACACAGAGAATAAAACCAAAAAAGGACACAAAGTGAGGCTTTTATACTAGGTAGAGAAGGAGACAAATGCAGGATTAAAAAAGAGGATCATCAAAAATGGGGCACAGAGCTAAACAAAGGATTCTCAACTGAGGAACCTTGAATGGCTGAGAAGCACCTAAAGAAATGTTCAACATTCTTAGTAATCGGGAAAATGCAGATCAAAATGACCCTGAGATTCCACCCCATACCAATCAGAATGGCTAAGATCAAAAACGCAGGTAACAGCAGATGCTAGTGAAGATGTGGAGAAAGAGGAACACTCCTCCACTGTTGGTGGAATTGCAAGCTGGTGCAACCACTCTGGAAATCAGTCTGGTGGTTCCTCAGAAAATTGGAAATAGTTCTAACTAAAGACCTAGCTATACCACTACTAGGCATACAGCCAAATGACCCTCCGACTTATAACAAGGACACATGCTCCACTATGTTTATAGCAGCCTTATTTATAATAGCTAGAAGCTGGAAAGAACCCAGATGTCCCTCAACAGAGAAATGGATACAGAAAATGTGGCACATTTACATAATAGAATACTACTCAGCTATTAAAAACAATGACTTCATGAAATTCAAAAAAAAGTAGATAGAACTAAAAAATATCATCCTGAGTGAAGTAACCCAAACACAGAAGAACGTACATGGTATGCACTCATTATTAAGTGTATATTAGCCCAAAAGCCCAGAATCCCCACAATACAACCCACAAATCATATGGAGCTCAAGAAAAATGAAGACCAAAGTGTGGATGTTTCAATCCTTCATAGAAGGGGAAACAAAATAATCACTGGAGATAGAGGCAGGGAGAGACCTGGGAGGGAGAGAGGAGGGGGAGAGAAAAGAGAAGGCAGGATCAGGTATTGGAAGAAACTGGAGAGAAGTAAGAAGGGTCAGAAAATTGAATAGAAATCGGTAGCAGTGGGAGATGGGAATTGGGAGTAGCCACTAGAAAGCCCCAGATGCCAGGGAAGTGAGAGGCTCTCAGGACCCAACAGTGGTGTCTTTAGCCAAAATATGCAACATAGGGGAGATAGAACCTGTAGAGACCACCTCCAGTAGATAGGCATGGCCTCCAGCTGAGGGATGGGGCCACCCACCCATCTCAAAGTTTTAACCCAGAAATGTTCCTATCCAAAGGAAAGACAGAGGCAAAAATGGAACAGAGATGGAAAGAAAGATCATCCAGAGACTGCCCCACCTACCCATCTACAGACACCAAGCCCCAACACTATTGCTGATGCCAAGAAACACTTGCTGACAGGCTGGTATGGCTGTTCCCTGAGAGGTTCTACAAGCACCTGACCAATATAGGTGCAGATGCTCACAGCCAACCATGGGACTGAGCCCTGGGACCCCAATGGAAGAGCTAAGGGAAGGACTGAAGGAGCTGAAAGGGATTGCAACCGCATAAGAAGAACAATATCAACTAACCAGACCACTGAGAGCTCTCAGAGACTAAACTACCAATCAAAGCCTATACATGGAAGGATTCATGGCTCCATATGTAGCAGATAATGGCCTTATCTTACATCAATGGGAGGGGAGGCCTATGGTCCTGTGGAGACTTGATGAACCAGCATTGAGGGATGCTAGAGTGGTGGGAGTGGGTGAGTGGGTGGAGGAGCACCTTCATAGAGGCAAAGGAGAGGGGAGAGATGGGATGGGGGTTTGTGGAGGGGTAACCAGGAAGGGAGATATCATTTGAGATGTAAATAAATAAAATGACTTAAAAAAAAAAAGAAGAGGACCATACTATTCACTCATGACTTTCCTAATGAAATATAAAGTTTATTTCCTTTGTAATTAAAGTCACAAAGAAAGTATTTTCTTGGTGGTAAAAATGTCACATTCTTTTCCTATCTTTCTGATACTTTCAGCTATACAAAAGAAACTGGTTTAAGGTTGCTTTTAAAGTCCTCAAAATGTAAGTCACTGGATTCTCCAAAATGGGCATATTCTACATGTTTAATTTTTTTTAACTGACATAAAGAATGTGATTGATGAATTATTGTTGTTTGTTCCTTCTAACATATTTTGACTCCTAATGTTATCAGAATCATCCCTCCCCCACATTATTTGACAGCTGAAATTGCATAAATCCTATTCCACTAGAGAGCTAATAGCTTTACCTTGTGTGTCGTTAGCACCATCCATATAAGGAAATAGAAAATATGAGGTGTGGATTTCAAAATATGATAAACCAAGAATACTGTTAGATGTACCACAAGGTGTGACTTTAGGCCATGCATATTCTTATTAGAATAAACATACCTCTCCTTTATTTCTCTAAAATAGTCAGCATTCTACGCTTTGAGTTGACATCTTCCAAATTACTTTATCAAGTTAGAAAGTATAAGCCTTAGCTGAAATATGTTTTAACTATCATGCCATTTTAATGAAATATATGGCACAGAAGACCCCAATAGGCAGATAAATATTTATGTTCAAGAATATTGTAGTTAGGGTGGAAAAACTATTTGTTTATATATTTTGGACCAGATACTTGAACAACATGATTATTGATGTTTACCCAGATGTATGTCAAGGAAGCATACATGCACATAATATCATCCCTTGAATATTTAAAGTAAAATACATTAGTGTATTCACTTAAATATAAATTTTAACAGACAGATGTTATTCATAATTACAATACTTAGATTGTAATGTATAGCTTTGATCTCAGTAATGTTGAAAGTGTCTTCTTCATACTCTGCTTTTGAACAGTTATTTTTATTTAAATTACTTCTAAAAGTATTTATCTTTTCTTTTGTTTTTGAAAAGGACACAATGAAACATTTTGTATTTGTTTAAAAATATATGCAGTTGGTGCCAGGCCCTTATTTTAATTTATTCAATTATTCATTCATTCATAAATTTTTACCTTACAGGTCTGGCTCATGTATTATGACTTCCAGTTTTGTATTTTTTTATTTCTTTTTTCTCTTCTTATTTATAGAAAACAGATTCATTTCTCATACAGCACACCCTGATTGCAGTTTCTTCTCCTGCTACTCCTCCCAGCTATTTCTCACTTCCCCTTCCATCTAGATCTGCTCCCTCTCTCTTTCTATTTTGTTATTTGAAACAGGATTTCTCTGTGTAGCACTCCCTGTCCTGGAATTCACTCTGTAGTCTCTGTAGTCCCAGCTGGTCTTGAACTTACAGAGCCATGCCTACCTCTGTCTCCCAAGTGCTGGCATTAAAAATGCATTTCATCTTATTATACTTTATTTTGTTATGTACTGTTAATTTTTTTCCTAAAGGTACCTGAAGTATTTGGAAGGTTGTATTGCCTACCTACAGCCAGAGAAAGATCAGCAGGGTCATAATCCACTAGGAATATAAATATAGAGAATAGGTCCCAGCATTATTTATGCCAACAGAGGCATAAATTTCCCATGACAGTAGTAGTTATTGAAATTCCATAAATAAATGCATAAAATAATGAATGGAATATAAGGATTGTTCTAAAATCCTAAATTGATGAATGTGTGAATTAGCATATTTTTTTATAAAAATCAACAAGTATGTTTTTTGTGTGAATGAACTGATCTAAAACATCAGAATCAAAATGTGTGGCGTTCTAGAGTGACTAACATATTCCATTACAGATGTGTGGAGTACTGCTCTAAGACACTGAAACTAGATAGTGTGATAAGTGCACTCAGTACTCAGTTCCTGCATAGAAATTCTGAGATGCTTCAATCCATAGAAAGGGAATAACATTTGAAATGCAAATAAAGAAAATATCCAATAAAAACATAAAATAAAATAACTTGGATAAAACTTTTAAAGTATTACTATGTCTTAAAATTCTTAACTTGCTTAAGACTTCTAAGATCAATGCATTGACTTTTGTACATCAGCTTATGCATATCTGTATAAATATAATATAAATCTCTGTAAACACCATTTTATTAGAATTTTTACTTAAATAAAAGATTTAAAGTGACTTAAGTGACAAAATTATATCATAAATCATCATCTTGGCTTAAAACAAACTTTTGCTCATGGTTTATTTTCTTTTTTAAGCACTACAAAATGGTAGGCTCTAATGTCACCTGTTAATAAATGATTTGTCTTAGAGATAAAGCTACAGAAGAACAAGGCCCCACCTTAGGCACCCAGTGCTAACAGATACCTGGCTGTAAAATGTATGGTACATTTCAGCCACACTCTCTTACTGAGATTCCAATTCAATTTCAACAATAAGGGACATGCTACCTTTCTCAAGATTGATCAGGGGACAACTCTAAGTAGTTCTAGCTTTATACATGACTGAGAAGAGTTTTTATACAGATGTGACACAAGAAAATATGAATTCCATATTCATTTCTTGCCACTTTTATCATAAATCAATGTAAATGGATTGACACTCTTGTAATTCTAAAACTGTTATTGAATTTGTGCAGTTTGGCAATGAGAAAATGAATGTCATCTCTCTTGTGTTTGGTAATGTAATTTCTTCTTAATAGTCTTTACTCAGTATATGCCAAGGTAATTATTGTTGTTGACACCACCCAGATGCATGTGGTAGGAAAGAGATAGATCCTTATGTAGAAACAGATAACCCTAAATTTAGGATGCCTAACAGTTTTAGAAATAGAGGATCTATGACCAACTAGCCAATTATTATATGTTTTATTGATATCATTAATTCTAAGTAGTTTATTGCTAAAGTATTACAGGAGGTTGTATTTATATATTTGCATATTTACATGTGTGTCAGTACATGTGTGTGTAACAGTAATAAATAAAAAGTATTCATTTGAGGGTGAAAAGAAACAGTAGAAGGAGTTGAAAGGAGGGACTCAGGGGAGCTGGAAGGAGTAAAGGGGAGGTGGGAAGTGTTGTAATTGAATTTTAATTGAAATATACTTAAAGAGGAAAGACTTAAAAATAAAAAGCCAGGTTTAAAAATAAAAAGCAGCTCTTCTGATTTGGGGAATAAAACTACAAATACCTATATTAAATTATTGAGAAGAAATTTTAATATTTTCACCATAAATAAAAAAAATTATATCTATCTCTTATAAAATTGTAACTCAGTCACATAAAACATTTAAATTTATGGAAATTAAAAAGTGATAACCAAACAAAATATTTTATAATATAGTTTCTGATTACCTATAGTATTTTACACAGGCACTAGGAGTAAACTTCAAGACTGAAAATAAATGCACCTTAATATTTGCTTCAAGTGATATTTGCTCTACTATCTTTGAACTGGAAGTTCACTGGAAGTTATTAAAATACACTTACGACTTAAAATAATTTTTCACAATAATTTTATTTGAGAAGAAACTAATTTTATCATAACAGGTCTGAATTTTTTTAGATAGCACAGTATCAGTTGGAACATAGAAACCAGCAGCACATGCTCCTTTTCTCTGAGATTATACCAAACATTTCAAAAATATATTTTTATCATTCTTATTTTCTCTACTTCAGGCAAGAAAAGGAGACTAGAGATATGTGGTAACGAAACATGACTCTCTCTAAGTAAACATCGACAATATTCAACTCAATAGACAGACTTTCCTGTCCAAAATTAATAATGATAACTGCAATAATGAGCTTGAAAAATAGGCTACAACTTTTCTTCTGTACAAGCTCTATTAAGCTAGGAAAATAGAAACATTTCCTCATCTATCATTTCTATTACATTACTTAAATCTATTTTAAAGAAAAATATGTAGAAAAGAATTTCTTATTATTACATTAGAAACACTACAGATTAATCTAAAAAGCTAGACTAGAAAGCTTTGAGATAAAATGTTTCATATTTTACAATGTTTACTATAATTTAAAACTTCCTCACTGTTGTGGTGGTTTGAATGAAAATGGCCCAAACAGTCTCATGTATTTGAATGCTTATTCCACAGTTGGTGAAACGGTTTGGGAAGGATTAGAAAGTTTGGCATTGTTGGAAGAGGTATGCCACTGGTGATGGCTTTGAGGTTTCAAAAGTGCACACTATTACCAGTATCTGTCTATCTATCTATCTATCTATCTATCTATCTATCTATCTATCCATCAATCTATCATTTTTATCTATCATCTTTCTTTCTCTTTCTTTTTCTCTTTTTCTTTCTCTTTCTCTTTCTTTCTTTCTTTCTTTCTTTCTGTATTTCTTTCTTTCTGTATTTCTTTCTTTCCTTCTTCTTTTCCTCTCTGCCTCCTGATTGTGGATGAAGTATAAGTTCTTGGCTACTGATCCAACATCATTCCTGTCTGCCTGCCTGCCTGCTGCCAATTTCTTTTCTATAATAGTCATGGACGTAACTCTCAAACTGTAAGCAAGCCCCCTTACACTCTTCCTGTAAGTTGCCTTGGTCATGATAT
The DNA here is from genome assembly GCF_011762505.2 of Arvicanthis niloticus. Taxonomy (NCBI): domain Eukaryota; kingdom Metazoa; phylum Chordata; class Mammalia; order Rodentia; family Muridae; genus Arvicanthis; species Arvicanthis niloticus. The sequence goes on along the minus strand of NC_047659.1, from coordinate 87,780,222 downwards.
CTCTTCACCATAATAGAAAAGTAACAAAGAGATAAACGGGTATTTAATATCTGTTTTACAATAATATCATTCTGTTCTGTAAACTATACTCAGCAACATTGTAGATGGGCCATCAGATAAACTATGGTGCTAAAAAGAGGTGGATGGTTTTACCTTTTTCAACTGACCATCTAGGGCACTGAGAGCATATCTTGGGGATATTTCTTTTCTGAAGTGAAAATATTTGACATCCAAAATATGGTTGTCATGAACTAGGGAGGACATCTGAGAACAGAGAAGAGTAATAAAAATATATCAGCAGAGTTATATCTATATGTGATGATGTAATCGGGGATGTTTCACCCACAATTCATTGCAGGGAGAAATCATATAGCATTGCTGAATTATGTAGTTCCTGCTCATAAGTTTATGTTGTCATTGCCATAAGTATTAACAGTTTACCTGGTTGTGCTGGCTGTAGACCAGCCATGATATTACACACATGTTATGGCTTTGGAAGTCAGGCCAAGTGTGTTCACCTCAGTCACATCTTAAAGTTCAACAGTGCATGCTAGTTCTAGAGCAATTCTACATCCCTGCTTATCCAGATAGTCCTAGTTTGTGGCAATCGCCAATATGAATAACAATTCTCCTGGGTGTAGATGATAAAATATTGTTGTCATTCTAGTTGGGACACACCTTTACTCATGCGGTCAGTCTGCAAACTCCAAAATCAGACAGAAAAATGATCAAGGCATTTATTTTACAGCTGAAAGAACTAAGGTCTTGACTACTCCAGTATTCAAGTGGGTATAGATTCGGAACTCCAACCACTGGCTCCACCCCCTCCTTTTCCTTTTATTGAAAATAGATTTTTTCACATAGTATATCCTGATTTTGATTTCCCCTCTCTGTAGTCTTTGCAGTTCCTCTCCAAGTCCCCTCTTATCCAGATCCACCCCCTTTCTGTCTCTTATTAAAAAAATATGTTTCTAAGGGAATATAATATAATATATAATGCTAAAATAAAAGCTAACACATTGGAATTATATAAAATCATCAGCGGGAAGCAAGCCCAAGAGAAGATATAGAAACTGAAATCCACTCATTTACACAACTTAGGAATCTTATAAAAATACTAAACTGAAAGTTATACATTCAAAGGACCTGTAGGGTAAAAAGAAAAAATTAACAATATATAAATAAAATAATGTTTTAAAAAAGAAAAGTCCTGACATGACATTATGAGACACGGAACCTCTGAAAGTGAGAGTCATTTTCTGGTGACCATAAACTGTTTGGCGTGCAGTCTACCCTTAAGAATAGTTTGTTTCTCCAATGAGACTCCTTTGGAGGAAACTAAATTTTCATTTGCAAATGCTTATTGACTGGAGATGGCTTCTGCATTGTGGGTGAAGGCATGAATCTACTTCTCCTTTCAACTCTAGGACCTCATCTTGTGCAGACCTGTGCAGGGCCTGTCCATGCTGCCTTTGTCTCTACGAGATGATGTGTGAGTCAATATTGTTGATTTAAAGAGCCTGGTTTCTTGGTGTCCTCCCTCCCCTTTGACTCCTTACAGTCTTTCTCCCTCCTCTTCTGTAGAGTTCCTGAGCCCTGAGGGGAGAAACTTGATGGAGATATCCCATGTAGTCTTTTGTGTCCCAAGGTATCTTGTTCTCTGTGTAGTGTCTAGATGTGTCTCTGTATTTGTTCCCATCATCTGTAAAAGGAAGCTTCTCTAATAATGGTTGAACAAAGCACCGATCTATGAGTCCAGAATGATATTAGTAGTCAATTTATTGCTACTTTTTTTTTAAAGAACAGTAGTATTTGGTTTTATCCTAGGTCCCTGGGCTATCTAGTCTCAGGCTCTTGGTCACCCCTAGCAGTGTCAGGTATGGGTTCCATCTCATGCAGTAATCTTTAAGTCAGATAGGATATTGACTGGTTTCTCCCACAAGCTTTGAACTACAATTGTACTAGCATATCTTGCAGACAGGATACCATTGTAGATTAAAGGATTTGCGACTGGATTAGTGTTGGCATTTTTTCTTTGATACCATGTAGAGTGTCTTCCTGTACCAAAGATGCTCAAACACAGTGGTAAAGCCTCTATGTAGGCACCAGTTAGACTTCTCTATGGCTAATGACTTATGTAGGTGCTGCCTTTCACAAGTGAGCTATACCATCAGTTTGTATAGTCTTGGCAACAGTCAGGTTGTTTGGAGGTTCCCATAGGATCCATTTAGCAACAACTCAATTAGATGTAACCCTATTCTAGTACTGGAAGCTTCATGTGGTTAGAAAAGATGGTCAGTTGGGGCTCTCCACCATTATTTGGTGATTTCATTTAGGTCACCTTCAATATATGTATATATTTTAGGATGATTCTACTGTATTAGGTTTCCATACTGTCCCTCAAATGGCCTTTAAATTTAGCAGTTTTTCTCCATATTCTTACCCTCACCCCTTCTCCCCTCCACATGTCTACTTGATTCTCCCATTCCAGCCTGCCATCCATAAATGTCTACTTAATTTCTCTTTTCTTGGAAGACCTATCTCCTCCATCTACTCCTGTCCCTAAGTCTATACCTAATCCTACCTTCTGTGATTATGCAGATCATAACTTGTTTATTATTTACTTAATAGCCAATATTCACATATGTTATATGTGTGAATATTCACATATTCACACAAATAACCCATATTTGTCTTTCTGGATCTGGGTTATTTCACTCAGGATGAGTTTTTTAGTTTCATCCATGTACCTGCAAATTTCATGTCATTTTCTTTGTCTAAGAAATACTCCATTGTGTAAGTGTACCACATTTCTATTTTTCTGTAGATAAATATCTAAGTTGCTTAATTTCTGAGTATGATGAACAGAGCAGCAATTAACATGATTGAACATGTATCCCCGTGGTAGAGTGAAGCATCCTCTGTATTTATGTCAAGGATTGGTATAAGTGGAACTTGAGGTAGGTCAGTTCCCATCTTCCTGAGGAATTGCACACTGGATCATTTTTAAAGACTCTTTCCTCACATCACACTAACCTCACAGAATAAGCCATAGAGTGTTTTAGTTACTACCATGGTTAGATGTCCTTCTTTTCTGTTATCCTCTGGTATACTCACTGTATATTATGTTGTTGCATGTAAATTATATTGTCCAGGGTTCTTATTGGCTCATTGCAAGGGGAAAGAGGACAGATGGTTGTATTTGGTGTGTCATGTTTACTATTGGTCATGTTCATTAAGGGCCAGCAAAATTTCTAAAACAGTTGTCCATCCTCAGTCTTGGATGGAATCACCTGTCAAGAGATTGCACCTGAACACAGGGTTTCATGGTGCTGTACAGTAGACTTGGGGACTCACAGATATCCTTAAGCTACTCTGGTATTTGAGTACCCAGGAACCCAGTTTCTAGTTATAGCTGGTAGAAAATGTACTAATTCTGCCATCCCCACTCCATATCAGTTCTGAACCAGAGAATAACACTAAAATTTTTAAGTACTAAATTAGCTCCCAAGTAGTTTCTCTATGGTCGTTCCCGTAAAAGGAATGAGGGTTGATATTGTCCAGTTAATTAGATCTTGGGAAGACTAGAAAATTAGCGAACTTCTTTGCTGAGCATCTTGGATAACAGAAAAGTAGGCATTCTGACCAGATTAATTACTAAAACACTTTTTGACCTATTCTGGAAATAAGATTCCAGAAACAGTTCAGTCATTAGACTCAGACATAATGAAAGGTTGAATCCTCTGACCAGCTTGTAATATCAAGAGTACTGATAGGTAACAGGATTTTCTTGATGGTTGGAGGAAGTAGGTCACTGGGGCACTGTTCTTAGAGGTTATAACTGGACCTAGCTTCTTCCTGATACTTCTCCAGTCTCCATTGTACTTGTCTTACCTGAAGAAACTCCACTATTACCCACACAGCCACAACCACTACCATATATACCACCCCACTGACTTCTCACCAAGCTCATGAGGCCAAACAATGAAAGACTGAATTCACTGAAACTGTGAATCGACATAAATCAGTCCTCTCTTCAGTTGCTGTGTGTGTGTGTGTGTGTGTGTGTGTGTGTGTATTCATTTGGTCATAGAGACAATAAAACTAATACATGTGGTGAGAACTGTCACAGAATCTTTATTTTTGTTTTAAGACAAGGTCTCACTAAGTAGCCTTGTTTAGCCTGGAACTAAACGTGTAGACCAGACTAGACAAACCCACAGCTGTTAACTAGGCTCTTCCTCCCCCAAGTGCTGGATTTAACGGTGTGTGCCACCATATTCAGTTTGGTCATAGAATCTTAGTTTTTTCCTTATTTTTCCTTCTCTCTTTGAGTATTAACATTTTGAGTTCTTAGTATTATGGTTTAAACAATTTTCAATAATAAAAGCAAATGTTAAACAATAATACAATTACCATAAATTTGCCTAGGAGGAGATATTTTTTAAATTTACTGATATTTTACTTTTGATATTATTTCACAATTTGCAGTAATTTCCAAAATAATAGCATAGCTTAAAAAAAGAAAGAGTACAAAAATAATTTATTATGAAACAAGTAGATGCATTTGAAAAGGAAAATGCATTTAATTACATCTTAGTATATTTGCCATGATTCATGATGGCTATTTACCCCAAATGATTTTTTAAATATTAAATATTAAATCCATTTAAATGCAATAAGTTGTGTGGAGAATTTTCATCTTTATTTCAGAGTCATGATACTTTAAAATCAATCATTAGAGCTAATAAGAAATTATATTGAAACCACTCTGTATATTTAAATGAAGCATAAATCAATTATTGAAGCAAGGAATTTTTTCATCATTATAATGATTATCAGAATAAATTTAGTTCTTCAGTGCTGCCTAATGGTGTCTTCAATAACAAATAATTTGCATAAACTTAATTTTTACTAGGAACTCTTGAAATGTGCTCATAATGTCTTTTCCCCCCCAACTATACCCTCTTAAAGAATTCTTCTGCAGCATCAGGATGCTCTAAATGCCAGGTCCCATTACCTTTTACACACTAGAATTGAAAATTAGATTCATAATCAATATACTGGACTATCCATTTAACATCTAGTACAGAAACACTAACAATGTTTATGAAAGAGTAACAGACTCAAAAAGGTCACACTGATAAAAAAAAAAAACAAAAACAAAACAACAACAACAAAACAAAAAACCCCACAATCAGTAAGCAGCACAGTGATACAGGGTGTGTGTTACTCAGTTACTCTGCGTGATCCACAAGAGTTAGTCTACTTCTGGAAGAATATCCTTTGGAATTCTTTCAGAATTTGCAGATAAACTCCTTCAGTCAGACATGAAGCACAGACTGGCTAGAAATAAGACATACTTTGAGCTCCTTGGCTCTTATTATAAACAAGGGCAATGGGGCAATGCAGAAATCTCTCAGTGCTTTGCTGATTGCTTCCTCCTGTAAGTTGATAGAACCACGTAAGTAGCACCCATTTATTATCAGCATGGACACATACATATTGCACACTGAAATGTTGTGAAGTGATTTTCATTTGCATCATCTCACTCAATCTTCTCCACAAGCATCCTTGTTCTTCTACTAACATTACACAAGTGAGTCATAGTTTCATTTGAAGACACCTCTGGTTCCCTGAATCAACACCAATATAAAATGAAATGGTGTTGGATTGTCATTACCCACCTCCATGTAGGTTATTTAACTGATGGAGATGTAAGCCTGAAATGTTCTGAATTTTGTTGTACACATAAAAATTGTGAGGACATGATAGTGTATACATGCAGGGTTTTGTTTTTCAGTCTTTATAAGGTAGCACAGGGTTTCTTAGAGAGCAGTGAGAAAGTGATGTAGTTTGCTTAGAGGCTAAATCACTGCTCCCTACATAAGTCTGCAGTGACCTCATAGAATTTTGTTGTTTAAAAAAAGATAACCAGTTAAGCAATAGACCATTTATATTAGCTAGAACACTAATGCCTAAGGATGGGTGGATGACAGATACGTAGAAGAGTAGACTTTAATTTATATTCTTCTTTTTTCATGTAGATATGTTTCTCAGAATATGAGAAGTGACAGGGTAGAATCATCAAGGTCTTGGTGAATTTTCTCATTCAGAGCTCATCAATGGCATCAAATGGCATACTATATGTGCTTTCTGCCTCCAGGAAAAGTTATGTGACACCTGCTTAGGGTACATGAAACTTGCATTTCTTCTGTTGGACTTTGAAAACCATACAACATATCCAAAAATATAATTAAAGAACAAGCCACTTAAATTGAAGAATAAATGTGGGACATATATATACACTTATGATATATATATATATATATATATATATATATATATATATTACTTTCATCTGAAAAGACAAAACAACTCTATTTGCACATATAAAGGTTACACCAATTCACATGCTTCCCCCCAAATTCAATCTATTAGTAAACAGTAGGGAATAGAGACTATTTATATTGTTAGAGATAAACTCAGTTATCACCAAAGAAAATAGTACCTATAAAATAGAACTTTATTAATCCATTTTTTCTAATTTTGCTAACTACTAGAAGGTGCATAGTAGTTCACAAAATTCTAGCAATTTGTCTAAATGTATTTAGTTATGTTTTAGATGCAGTATTCTTCACTCAGCTGACAACATGTTACAAAGATAAAAGATAATTTTCATAATGAAGACAAGTAAAGAGAAGACTCCCATTAGTTAATATTTGTTGCCATGCTATTCTTTCTTTGATGTAGAGCTGACAAAGTTAACCCAGTCCCACACTTTGAGATATCAAGGTAGCCATGGAAGCAACTAAGAAGATACTAGGAAAGTAAAAACCCAAGGCTTGTTCTCACACAGCTGTTGGCATTCTTCTTGTCTTCTGTTTAGTTTTATCTTGTTTTGTGCATCAATTATTATCATCAGTTTAAAGGTGGTTGTTAATCTATATACTTACAACACAAATTCTTCACAAGGAGTTTAAATTTTCAATTAAATAATGAAAAATTGTTCTGAAAGCATTTGAATGATGAATTATGACTGTCTGTTTTTTCTCTTCTATTTTCATCTAAAAACAAAGTATTTTCATTAGATAAAGACAACATATCATTGCATAGAATTGACTACATTCACAGTTTTGTGTGTGTGTGTGTGTGTGTGTGTGTGTGTGTGTGTGTATGTGTGGGTTATGTGATGTATGTATGTATTATGTATGTATTATGTGTGTATTGTGTGTGTATGGTGTGTGTGTGTGTGTGTGTGTGTGTGATGAGTGTGTGTGATGAGTGTGTGTCTGTAAATGCACTTGTGCTATAAAATATGTATAGAGGTGACAGGACACCTTTTGGGAATAGGTTTTCTCCTTCTACTGCCCAGGTCTCCTGGCTAACTCAGCAAGTGATTTTTCACTCTGAGCCATCTCCGCAGACCTGGAATTAGGTATTTACAGGACAGGAAATTTCTACAGTTGAAGCCATCTTCACCATACCCTTCTTGAGGAGAAAAACCTGAAGCTTAAATATGCTAGCACTCTCAGAGTTTAGTGGTTTTACAGTACCAGTGATGGAATTCATATGTCTGTGCTTCCCATTAAGGTCTTTAGAGACTCAAAGTCTTTCCCTTAGTCATCCATGCTTGCCTCCCTTTCAAGTCGTCCCCACTGGGAGGTCTATTGTTTATGTCAACCACCATTTGTCTAAGTTCCAGGGTGATCATACTTACTATGATGAACATTTTCTATCCTCAGGAAGAATTAAAATACTAAAGTGGAAATGTCTTCTATTGGTTTCCTGGAGGGTATATTCTTGGTTTCTTTTTCTATGGCCACAGAGTGTTATCTCTCACAAGACTCTTGCTGTTTTTAAAGTGTCTTCCTTAAAATGGGCAAAATGTCCCACCCCTAGCTGAGAAGTTATTTACAAATGATAGTTGCCAGGAGAGGGAAAATCAATTTTCTTCAATGAAGTAACACTGAATATAGGAACCACGCTCTAGTAAGGCCCCATGCTTAAGAGTAGTTAGCTACCATAAATTAGGGTTCATGGTGTGTGTGTGTGTGTGTGTGTGTGTGTGTGTGTGTGTGTGTGTGTGTTTAAAAGAGCAAAAGAACATGGAGTTGGATGGGGAGGGTGATGAAGATGAGGTAGGAGGCATTTGGAGAAGGTAATGAATATGATCAAAATATATTGTATGAAATTCTCAAGGAATAAACACATTAAGAAAAGAAATGTTCACCTTACTTTGAGCTCACTTACTGTCTTACTTATGCTTTCTACTTTCTGCTTTGGCACCATGTCACTGTCCCTCAGGAAGAGTGTGTTAGGAATTTATAAACTTAAATATCCCCAATATCTAAGCTACATATAAAACAAAAGTCCATCCTAATGTAATGAAATCGCTATGAAAAAATAGTACTGTGAAAGCCCTCAAGAGTTCATTTCAATCTCTTCTGCATGTGGGGAACGCCAGTTTGTCCTGACTTCAGAATGGTGACCCCATCGCTCGCTGACAAGCGATCAGTTTGGCAACTTACTCCAGTTCTAAGAGCTTAATGAGCTAATGTACCTGAAAGCATGTACATTAGTGTCTGACACATCTCTGCTTCCCTTCTTTCTCAGCTGTAGAAACGCCACCTTTACCATCATCTCAGAAACCTGTCAACATTTATAATATCAGCTAGTAGTTAAATATTAGAAAAAGAACACCAAATAAAGCCATGTGAAAGGAAGCTCTGAAACTTTCATGCAGATTTTTGAAGTATCTTAGCTGTTTCTAAGAACAGGTAAGAGAGAATGAGTTGTTGCTGTCTACTGATTATGTCCTCACCAGAAAGCAAGTGTGTGCCTCAGGCCTCGTGCTGACCATACAGCACTGGCTTCTGTGATAGAGAAATGGAAGTGATTTAACAGATGTTGGTCTTCAAGACCGAGATTTCATGCTGTTCTGTGATTATTATCATTGTCTAGACAAGCATTTTAAAAATGCTTTTATTTTCCAAAATGTTGATAACTGTTAGAACCATATTGATAACGTTTTCTATTTATCAAGAATAATACATATGTTAATCTATTCTACTTTTCATCTTTTAATTTAATCCTTCTAGCATCAAATTTGTTCTTATAGTTGTATTATGTCAGGATTGTATGTATTTCACAAACTAATCATACTTTATTCATCGACTCTGCTGCCAACAGTAACCAGAACATTTGGAGCTCTATCCCCATCAGGATACACGTAAGAACAACAGTCATATAGCCAGTGTGGTTCTGTGCTCTCATACTCTCAACTCTTGGAAGTTTAAAGCAAGTAGATCTTGAGTTCTAAGCAAGCCTTGGGTGTTGTTCAACAAGATTTGGTCTGAAAAAAAAAAAATAAGTAGCGAGATGACTAAGTTGAAAAAGCACTGTCACATTAGCATGAAGATCTGAGTTCCAATGTCTAGAACCATGACGATCAGCAGGTGAGGCTGAGACATGAGGATTTCTGGCCCTGATTATCTTAGTCTGTGAGCATTCCATTCAGAGAATGACCCTATCTCAAAAAAAAAAAAAAAAAAAAAAAAAAAGATGGGAAGCAACAGAGGAAGACATTACACATCGGCCTCTAGACTCTATATATACACACATTATGCACACATCTGTATGCATACAAACACACATATACACATGTATGTATGTGCACACACACACACAAACACACACCATATACTTTGAAGATGTTTATAAATAAACCAAATAGACAACAAAGTCTTTATTCTTCCAACCCTACTGGCATTATGGAAAGTTCGACATGTCACTTATCTGAAAATCAGGTAAATTGATGCTCATCAATCATACAAGAAATGAGTTACTGGGAAGAATGTCATTTTGGCTCCTGGTTAATTTTATTGTAAACATGAGGGTGATTGGGATTTGTTGTTTATGATTATATAAAACTCAACATGTTGCTAGTTGTAATACTAAAACTTAATCATCTTTGTATGTATGAGAAGTCTTCTAGGACACACCGAGCAGACAGCTAGACATAGTATATACATAGCAAATGTGCGACTTGACTTTCTCCTCATCCCCATACTTGTTACAATGAATGCACACATTTTACCTCATCGTTTAGTCTCAGTTTTACCTCTATGCACTCTGTGGGTTCGGGGTCTCCTCTGTTAGATTGCTTGCCCACACCTGGTAACAGATGTGTTCAGTTAACAACACATCATATCATTTGATCCCATGGACTTACAAACAAAAAGAACTTCAACAACCAAGTGACCAAATCATCATTGAGTTATATAATATAAATCAAATAATATGAACTTCCCTTTCTTATATGCAAAAGGAAAAGAAGAAAGAGAATAAGATCATGTGTGAAAGAAATGCACTTTAATTATCATTTCTGTTTTTAAATAGAGATAGTGTTTATCAAAAGCAGTTTTGGAGATACCCTGAAAAATACTTTTAGTTTTCATTTTCAGTGATTTCTATTTACCACAGAAAACAGTCATTCATTATCTTTGCAATAATCAGATATTCTAATTTCTTTAGGCCCACTGCCTGTAAGAAAAAAGTAAAATGTTCAAAACCTCACTAGGTTAGGCTCAGGTCCATCACTACTTAGTGAAACTCACTATCTCTGTTCTCTACCTTATAAAATAAATGCTCAGGACAAGACTTCTTCAGTGTAGCATACATCATATCACACTCTTCTGACAGAAGAGGAAACATATCTAAATTAAATCATTGCCACAGTCAAACCTAACACAAATGCTTTGTCAGCAATGACAAAGTTTCTGTATTTTAGTTTTAAACTCAGAATTTTGAGCTGAAAGGAGGCATGGAGACAATGAAGTCTGCATCTCCCTTGCTCGCTGTTGGAAACCAACTTCAAAGCATTGATGCAAACTCACCAGCATGTCACTGGTGACCCCTGACACACGGAGTCCAGCCAGGTCTCTCAACATCAGGTTCATGGCGGATCTCCCTTCCGCTCACTTCATATACCTGAAAAATGTTCACAACTAAAAATAAATTAGATCCTGAAACGTTACTTTTTCCACCACTAACCCATATGCAATCTCTTATTGGAATGTTCTCTTTCATTTTGTTTTTGTACTTGAATGAGCCTCTTCCTAAAGATGACTACTTAGTCTCCCTCTCTCATCTGTCCTCCTCACATGTTAAGTTTTGGGACCACAGTTAGTTGTTTGTTCTCCTTCCCTTGGTCTCTAACAACAACTTGCAGTGTGAGCAATTGCTGCACAGCTGTTTCCCCTAACATAGAAACGGTAAGTTTAAGAAATAAGCCAAAATTGATTAAAACTCCATTAGGTTGCAAATAACAGAAGAATTTTTAAACTATGCTTACCAAAAAAAAAAAAAAATTGATTTGTCCTGTGAAACTGTAAGGATGGTGTCTACAATGGGGCCTGGAATATGGCCCATTCTCAAGGACTAGGTGCAAGACTGGAGTTGACAACAAGCTTTGTAGGTCTGCTTTTGTCTCTCCTCTCCACTGCATTTTCTGCACCTGCTTTGCTCTTTGCTGTCACCATAGAGCAGCTGTCTCTATTCTCAGTCCACAGAATTGAAAATAAACACCACTGATAGCTCTCCAGTTGATGTCACGCCTACTCAAGAACAGAGGATAGCATTGAAATCTCTTGGTCTCAAGGCCAGTTCCCAGAAGACCTTGGCTCAGCCTGAGCAGATCTTCACTCCTTTGACAGTAAACTGTGATGAGGGAATGATACAATATTTAGCATGGCTGTTGTCCATGTAACTCTGAGTAGCAGAGTCTCCAGAAAGAGAAGCTGAAGAGACTAGGCAGATCAGCACTGGGTTTCACCAGGGTTCATGGTTGGCTTTTGGGATCCTTCTATATAACACACATATCACCAATACTTCTTTGATAGTTTGATACTTGAGGCCTTGATAGACTAAAGGTTTTTCTTATTTAAAAATTTCCATAAATTATATTCTGATGATGCTATTTCCTGCCTAAATTCCTCCCAGATGCTCACCACTTACCTGTCCAACCAACTTCATGCCCCACCCCCCCAAAACAAAAAAATGCAAGCAAAAAATCCAACAAAACACACACAGATAGACAGACAGTCACACGCACATGCACACGCATACGTATGCATGCACGCGCGCACACACACACACACACACACACACACCAAAATGAAACAAAAATCACTCACAAAAACCATCAAGTTCATTTTGTGTTCTTTAACTACTATTGGTTATGGAGCCTGTCCTGGACCATCATTCATATACTGAGCGACACTCCATTAGTGGAAATTAATTTCCCATTTGCCAATAGCTATCAGTTGGAAATACTTTTCTGGTTAGGGCTAAGAGCCCATGTCAACTTCCCCCTTTCTGTGCTGGGATTCAGTCTGTTTTGAACCTGTCCAGGTTGAGACACTGGTTCATCCATATTAATTACTACCTTATTTAGAATATCCAAACACTGAAAACAGCCTAGATATCTAACCATTGATGGATGGATAATAAAAATGAGATACATTTTTCCAATAGATATTATTCAGCTCTTAAGAAAAATAAGTTATGAAATTTACATGTCAGTCCATTGCTAAGCCTTTATCAGAGAAACTGTTTCTTAGAATAGACTAGAACTCACACAGATATCCACAACTGGACAAAGTGGACAAACTGGACTTTGAAGCACTAACCTAGACTAAGTGTTTTAAATAAATTGTTTTAAAATACTTTCTACAAAGTCAATGTTTCCTACAAAAATAAACTGAGAATCAAAGAGGATAAATGACTCTTTTAGCACCATATGAACAGGAAGTACACAAGAAGAACACAGACCTCCCGAATATTATTCTCGGGCTCTTACTCATCTTAAAATCTATTTATGTGAGGAGTTTGCTGTGAGTTACAACAGCCTGACTAATTTGACTGCTATTTGGGCCCAGCCCCAGTCCTTCAAGTCTTTTGACCCCAATACCTATCCCCTCCATGAGCTGCAAGATCTCGAGGTGGATCTGCTGCTGCCGAACCAGATCCAGGAGCACATCATTGTCACAGAAGATGAAGACCTGAAGCAAGGCTGTGATGGTCATGTATCCATAATGTCTCAGAGACCAGAAAGAAGCCTTTAGCTAGACCAATGACCCGCGGCCACGAGTCTTTGCATGTAGAACTGTGTAGGCAAATAAATACGCTGAGTGACTCATGACACTATGCTAAACAATTTGCAATAGAGGGGTGGGAAAGATAGAGGAATGGAGAGGTGGGGAGAGGCTGTTACATCTCAACATCTGATTCTCGAACTACCACAAGAGCCCACGTTAGTGTGCATGGTCTATACTGCTGCCTAAAGTGATGTTGATGTCTGTGGCTCATGCTGCCATCCAGGGCCATGTCTGGGTCCATGGTCCTGCTGCAGGGCCATGTCTAGGTCCATTTCCTTTATGGCTCAATTTACCTTAACTGAACGCCATGTGATGTCTATGGTTCATGCTGCCACCAGCAACCATGTCTGTGGTTCTTCTATAGCCAAGGACGGTGTTGATGTCCATGATCCATGAAGATCTCCATGGGCTGGACCAACATCAGAGACCATGTTTGTGTACATGGCCAGTGCTAAGGCAGAGGGCCATTGATGTCTGTGGTCTGAACTACTACCTGACACCATGCTGAGGCCCATGTTGATGTTTGTGGTCTGTGCTGCTACCAGGAGCCATGTCTTGGTTCTTGGTCCTACCACAGCAGGGGGCTGAGCTGATGTCTATGGTTCCGTCAAAGGCTATGTGGATATCCTTGGTCACTGCTTCAGCCTAAAACCCTGTTACTGTCTGTGTCTGGTTCTGCCATCAGAGACCATAATGACATCCATGACAACATATTCTGACTATAAAGGCCAGATGGATATCTGTGGTCTGTGCTTTTGCCAGATACCATGTGGTCTATCATCCATGTCCCTGCTGACTGTAAAGGGGCAGGGAAGCATCTTTTGCAGAGGTATTGATGACTGCAGACTCACAGAAAGAGACATAGAAGGTTTCCGTGACAACCCGCAACCCCAGCCCCACTCCTTAAAAAGTGACAACCTAGACAGAAAACCATCAAAGAGAACTCTTTAAAATTGTGATACAGATACTAAATTGTAATTCTCCTGAATAGAAGGCTACTGGAGAGGGTGGGGTTGGGAAGGATTTCTTTTTCTTCAAGGGTAGGCCATTGGGAGTTTGGCCATGCTCCAGTACTATATGGATACCACAAATTGAAGTTGTTTTTTTTTGTTTGTTTTTTTTTGTTTTTTTTTTTTTTATCTTTTTGTGGGGAGAGGGGCTAGAAGGGCTGGGGAACAAACTTGGGAGTACTGGGAAGTAAGAGTGATCAGGGCATATTATGTGAAATTCCCAAATAATCAATAAAAAATTCTGCTAAAATTTTAAAAGATCTATTTATGTATATGGATATTTTGCTTGTGTTTATCTACTCTATGAGTACAGTGTCCATAGAGGTTAGAAGAGGGTGTCAGATCCCCTGGGGCTAGAGTTTCAGACGGTTATAAACCCACCATATGGATGCCAAGATTCAAACCTGGGACTTCTAAAAATAGACAGTATTCTTATCCACTGAGCCATCTCTCCAGTCCATGAGGTATTTATTTAAATATTTATTGGGTATATTTCTTTTTGTCCAAGAAATGTGTGACAAGGGCTCCAGTGACATTCTCCCAATTAATTCTCATACAAACACTACAGTGGGTGCTAGTCATATGACAGAAGCTGAGCCCTACTGATCATAACAAGCACTTAAGGCCAGATCAGCTTTATGAGAAATTTCTAAGCCAATGCTATCCAATAAAATAAATTTGAGTGACATATAATTTTTAAATTTTATTTTACCAACTCTTTAAAATGAAGAGTCAACTTTTTAATTTTAATGATACATTTTATTTAGCTAAATATATTCAAAATATTACCATTTCAATATGCATGCAACATTAAAATGATCACATTCTGATCTTTGAAGTAATTCTTTGCTTATAACTCATTAAAAATTAAGTAACCTAGGTTTTAAATATCACATAGCAACCATATCGAACAGTGTAGCTCTAAATGATTATAAACTTACTCATTTTTCTTCAAAACTAGTTATAAGGAAAAATTATCAATAAGATTTCACTATATCTATTCTTCTCTTGCATCAAATCCTGCATGGGCTGCTCCAATCCTGTGCACATTAATGTGTGAGAGACTTTCTATGCCAGTACAAGATAACATGAGTATACCTGAAGCAGGTCAGGGTTCAGCCTGCTCCCCCTCAAAGCAAATGGACCCATCTCCATAGAAGCTGACATAAAGCATTGCCCTGATTTGCTTTCTGTGGCTGTGATAGAGTATTCCAACCAAAAGTGATGTGGGGAGAAAAAGACTTTTTGGCTCACAATTCAAATTTGCATAGTCAATTGTGTATGGAACTTGGCACAGTAATTCAAACAAAAACTTGAAGCAGAAATGTTAGACTACTGTGGCTTACTTGCTCACTCTCAGCTACTTTAAAACATATAGAGTCCCTAGGCTCTACCTGACTAGGAACAGTTAGGGGGGCGGGGGGGGGGTTCCTTCTACAAAGAAAATCAATCAGGACAATCTCATAGACTTGCTATTGTCAGTTCTTCAATTGAAGTTCCCTCTTCTTAAGTTATTGTAGGTTTTGACAAATTGACAATAAAACCTAACCAGCACAGCTGTAGGCTATAGCTTTGTACCATGTTAAAGTACTAAGTTCAGTACCCATGACTCAAGAAATAAAAAAAAAAAAAAAAAAAAAAGGTAGTTCAACTTTCAGTTCTGCCTTCAAAGTGCCCCCTTCACCAGATAGCAAGCAGTAGATGTGTTTTGATTCAGATGGCTTTCCAAGCTTGGTGTTAAACCATTAGCAAGAATGTCCTAACCCATTTAGGTGGAGAGGGAGGGCCGGGCACTCAGCATATGCTAAGCACCCATCTCTGCTGCCTTTCTCAGGCTGTGGGCAGCAATTAACATCAGCGGCTGACAATGCTTGTCCTCTTTTCAACACTATTTTCAGCACCACGAAACAAGTCTAGATAATGAGAAGAAACAGGGAGACTGTTGAGAAGCCAACTAATATACAAGGATACATAAGGTGAAAAGTGGGAACGGCAATGATGTGATCCACATTTGTAAGTAATGAAAAATAAGCAGTGCATACACTCCAGCCGCTCACTGCCTACCTTACTATTACTATTAATTTTTAAGACACAGAATGTATTTGTGCACATTTGAATGCTTTGTTTAGTGATGAAAAAATCTACACAGATTCGAAACTATAAAACTTAAACATTTGAGAATTGAGTGCTCATATATGTTATTGATCTGCCTTTCTGAAATATTGTTTTACAAGCTTCCTTTTATATATGCATAGAGTAATAGCTCAGAGCACCCTGCACTTAAATATGTTAATCAGATGTGTTAAAATGAATACATTTACATCACACCATTTCTAATATCCATAATTTATTTTCTTCTATGCCGCATATCACACATTTGCAAATTCAATATATTAATCAAAAAGACATTTGTTTTTCCAATTTGTTAAGTTTTTGTCACAGGCTTTTGTCACTGATCACAGTACAGAACAAATGAGAGAAATTCAGAACAATAGACATAGTTCCTGCCTTTAAGAAATATATAATTCCAATTCTTTATTGTGTGCCACCACAAACAAGAAAGTACTGCTACCTGGCTTCTGTAAGGACCAGTGGAATGGGAAAAAAGCAAATGGAAAGAACTGTGCTCATTGGTCTATGAAACCGTGATTGACAATGTGTGCTAGCTACATGGTGGGAGTTGTTCCCGCCCCCACCAAAGAATAGAAAAATCAGTTAGAATAACAAAAAGCCTGTGTAAGCTTGGAAGTTAAAGAAAAAAATAGCTTTTAAAGAACACTATGAGAAGGTTGTGTGTCAGAAGCTCTGCACCCCTGAGTTTATTGCCAAGCTTCTACAGAAGCCCAAAGACAGAATCAGTCATGTTCATTTGGGGAATGGATGCATAAAGAAAAGATTGCACAAATCCACAATGGAATGCTAATAGATGATTTTTAAGGACCTTGGTGATTGGGTTATTAAATTAAGCCACGTACATAAAGGTAAGCACTGAACAATTTTATCCATAGGTGAATGTAAAAGAGGTAAGGTTAGCAGAGATGGTATTTTGGAGGCATGTGTAAGGAGAGATGGGCTAGTGAGTCTAAAATCATAGCCATATGAGAAAATTCTGATATTCTATTGCATGAAAAAGTGGCTACAGTCTACATATTATATCTTAAGAGTTAGAATAGCTAGAAAAGAGGATTGTGAATCTTGTCATTATGTTTGAGATGATGGATAAGATAGATATACTTCACAGATCAATTCAAAGTGTATAAATACCCTGATATTTCATTCCATATCAACATAGAGATGCACAATGAGAGTTAATTAAATGAATTTTAGAAAAGAACTTACATTATAAAACAAAGGTTGAATTTCAGGTGCTACAGACGAAAAAGGGAGAGACTTAAAGTTAGATTTCATAGAAAGGTTGAAATTGCCATAGGATCAGGAAGTTTGCTGTGAGACTGTGTCTCGCAGTGACAATAACAGTTACACCTATAAAATCTCAACAACATGACTGCTTAAATGTGAGCTGAACAGATATGACACCAATGAGCAAGCTAAAGTAGACAGAAAAAGGGCCACTGAGCCTCAACCCTATACAAACAACTATAGGCAACTGAAGAAAGCTGTAAGTGGGAGAAGTGGCCTTTATATGGAAGAGCACACCAACTGATTGTCCAGTAGCAAAGAGTCAGCCTTGAAAACATATATTCAGGTAGATTAGACAGATCAAACAGGTTATATTTGGGGATATATGTATGTGCATATATGTGCATGTAGTAATGATTAGTGATAAAAAGAGGCTATGGATAAGAAGAGGTTTGGGAGGCAGTATATGGAAGGGTTTGAGGGAGGAAAGAGAAGGGGGATATGTTATAATTAAATTAGAATCTTGTTTTCGTTTGGGTTTCCATTGCCATGAGGAAACACCATAACCAAGGCAATGCTTATAAAGACAACATTTAATTGGGGCTGGTTCAGAGGTTCAGCCCATTATCATCAAGGCAGGAAGCATGGCAGCATCCAGGCAGGCTTAGTGCTGGAGGAGCTGAGAGTTCTACACCTTGATTCAACTGCATCCAGAAGAAGACTGACTCTCACATGGCTAGGAGAAGGGTTTCAAAGCCCATCCCCACAGTGACACACTTCCTCCAATAAGGCCATATCTCTTCCATCAAGCCCACACCTCCCAATAGTGCCATTCCTGAATAATAGCATATTCAAACCACCACACATTTCAAATTTTAAATTAAAAAAGAAAATAGTCTACAGAGGCCTGGCACATGGTGAGCCTCCAGGAAATCCCCTGATGGCTTCACAGATGTGAAAAGTGATGAGCATGTTTTCCTAGAAAGCCATAAATAACAGCATCACAGTGATATAATACTGGGAGAACTTGGGAATTATTTTGGCTATCAGATTTTTAGGACAAAAACTGGCTGAGAATGGGTAACAAAGAAGAATGGAGAAATAAGAGGCTGAAAATCAGCCCAAGCAAGGCAAGAAGAATGTTCAAGAATGGAACCACAGTGGAGAAATTGTTTGATGGTTAAAGATATTTGGCGCATGGTAAGTTATAAGAACAAAACCAGGATGTCACTTGTTGGTCTTCCTCGAGGACTCAATGCAGGCAGACAGAAGAATGGTGTGTGTGTTGCATGTGAATGCCGAGGAAAGGTAGGAAGAAGAGAAGGAGAAAGCTAGAGAGAAGGAAGAAAAAAGGAAGAGAGACTACTATGCCCAAATCTGTAATTTTATGCTTAAAATCCTTGCTTTCTGCTCTTATGACCTGTCAATTGCAAAGAACTATATAAACCTTAGCTGACGTAACAATCTATATTATGTTTAAAGTAGGTCTCATGTTGTGTTCTGAGCTTCTTCCCTTTTCTTCTGTCTTCACAGAATCTTCTGGAATCTAGGGTCTAGTTCAGCATGTATTGCATTTTTAAAAAACAAAGAATGAACAAGCATGGAAGCTCCAGGCATGCTTACTTGGCATTTTGGGCCAAATGTACATATAATTTTTATATTTGGAGACAAGGAATGAGTTTAAATTTGCTTCTTGCTTAATTACAGGGATTTATAATACCCAGAAACTGCTTCAACTTCACGCCATTTATACACTCAACTATTTACGGTTTTTCCACTATTTTTATGTCTATACCATATTTTCTGTTCCCATTGTAAATGACTCTAAAATCTAGTGGCTTAGGTTATAAACAGTTACTTATTTAGCTCACAAGTCTGCAAAGTGGGCATGATACTTGGGAGATGACTGATGTTTACTTTACACAGATTGGCTGAGAAGCTTATTCATCTGACTGTCTAAAGTTAATGTTAGCTCTGCTGGAATCCCAAGACTAGGGAGTCCTGAGGGGTTTTGTGGTTTTGTTTGTTTGTTTGTTTGTTTGTTTTCCAATGTGGACCTCCCCATAAATTGACTGAATTTGTTCCCAGGGTAGTATGTGATTTCATTCAATCAGCATCCTGAGAAAAGAAAACCAGACATAAGGTATATAACTGATGGAGACTAAACTTTGAAATCAGAAAATCCTTTCCTGGAATCAGTCTGGATTTAAGGGAGAAATCACTGAATACACTTCTCAATGCCAAAACCACATTATGATTAAAGAGAGATAGCATGGGAGATACTGTTTTTAAAAGTGTGGAAGATAAGGCTGCAGCAAATCTAAAGTGTATCCAATTCTAAGTGAAGATGGACCTCTGCTTCATGACTTTCTTTTGAGTCTCAAGTCTAACAACACTGATTGAGAACCCAAAATGTGAGACTGACGACTTTCCAGTGACCACTATCAGGGCAAAGTGAGGGAGAAAAAGCCATTGCCTTTGAGATCTGCTGAATCCATGTGTTCAGCCTGGAGTCTACTTCTGTGAATTGTCAGTACATTGCTTAGATAGCTGTTACCAACTAAACAATTGCCCAATAACTTGATGTTTGTTCCAGACCACATTCCAGATAGCCTGCCTGTCATGTGCAGCTTAGGAGGTAGATTTTGAGAAAAACAATGAGCAAGACACTAGAAGACCTCATTTAAAGCCAGGCAATACAAACTACAAAGGAACAGACTTCATGCCTTATACTAAACACCATTGTGAGAGCTGCATTAAAACAATGTGTGTATTCCAGTGGGGAGAGTACGTAAACCTCTTTATCTTGGTAGAGTTCTGTTCAGTTCAAAGGAGCCATGCACATGAGAGACCAAATGTGGATTATCAAATAGACGCCCATAAATCCTATTGCAACCATGTGACCTTAGGGAAGCTAATTAACCCCTTGAGCCTCAGTTCTCTTATCAGTTAAGTAGGGGCAAAACCACATATTTAATCAGGCTATATAATGATTAAAGAAGATAATGTAAAAGAAAAGTCTGTCTGTCTGGTTCATGGGAACCCAAAGTGAAGATTTGCCTTCCTCTTCTCTCTGCCCTGGATTCTCATACTATAGAAAAATTGACTTTCCTGAATCTCACTTATCCCCTCAGATGAGCTCGCCTTCACATCTCAGAACAGGGATCTAGTTATGTTGCAAATACAGTTGTGATGCAACAAGGACTGTGCAGATGCAGAGCAAGAAGATGCATAGACTGGGATGCAACAAGGATGGTGCAGGTACAGACTGGGATGAAGACTGGGATGCAACTAGAACTGTGCAGATGCAGAGGATCCACAGACATGATGGTGAGGCCCTGTCATGTTTTCTAAAAGGAAAAAAAAAAGAGAAAAATAGCTTACCTTCCAATTATAGGCAAATATTAGTAAGAAACCATCACATATATACACATAAGTGTCAATGACTAGCTTTGGTACCCATGTGGTGGGTAAAGTGAGGCAGGCAAACTTGAGGGTCAATACTTAAAGTTGCTGATGGAGATGGATCCAGATACCTACAAGGACTGTTGCCAATGGTAGAAAACAATTAGAGAAGTTACTCAGCAGACTCTTTTTAAGGGAACAAAGCTTAAACTAATGGGGGTGGCACTCCCTGTGGTGAACAGAGAAACTACGAACTCTTAATTCCTAGAGGCCAGTGAGAAAGAGAAGGAAAGAGAGAACATTCACACACACACACACACACACACACACACACACACACACTGAGTGGATGAAACAAAAGGCAAATTCCAATAACTTCATACACACAAACATGCATGCATACATACATACACACATATATACATGCATCCATACCTATAATACAGACATATATACATTCACACATAGAATGGTAAGAGCAAAGCTCCAGCAAGCATGCTCCAAACATTTCACACATACATACATACATACATACATACATACATACATAATTGGTGGATGGAGCAAGCTCCAACACACTCCCAGACTAGCTTCTCATATACATACACATACACACACACACACACACACACACACACACACACACACACACATATATATATATATATATACATATGCATACACACACATATATATGTATATATGTGTGTATATGTATATATATTTATATATTTTTATATATTTATATTTGATAGGTGGAGGGAAGAATGTTTCAGCCCTCATTCACACAAACATTACACATATACATAGCTTAAGGATGGAAGAATGTTCCAGCACACTCTCACACAAATCTTTCACATACAAACATACACATAGCTGATGGATGGAAGGAACGATGTTTCAATCCTCCACTCACACAAACTTACACATATACACAAACACATAGTTGATGAAAAGAACCAATGTTTCAACCCCTGTGGGGTGGTGGGCTGTGAGAGGCAGCTGGATACCTGGTCGAGCACAGGCCTCGAACCCTGGAGACCCTAAAGCAATGGTAGATGTTCAGCCTTGCTTCTGAGCCCTTGTTCCTTTCATTTAGCTTCAGCCATCCACAACACACTCCTCCCAAAAGAAAGGTTTGTGGCCATCAGTCATGTAGCACAAGTAGAGGGCATGACTACAGGCCACAGAGCCTCAAGACATCTCCATATTCATGAGATACCCAAAGGCCAATTAAGCATTCCTTCCCAGACCCTCCTCCTACTTGCAAAAGGTATTTAACCTCAGGCCTGCCCTAAGAACATGGGGTACAGTTTTATCCACTTTCCGCCATGACAATAAACGTCTTAAAACCATGGGCTACCTCTCGTCTTTGGGGCTTGTCATGGGGGACCATGGAGAAAGTCTTCAACTAAGGAGCTGCAGCCTAATCTGCCCCCCGCCCCCAGGACCTCTCTGCATTCCAGCCACCAACTCAAGTAAGCTAGCTGAGCCAGCTGTGACCCAGCAAAGCAAGTTGCTGTGACCAAGAGGCTCATTCCCCGAGGGCCACCACCAGAGGTCATCTCCCCCTCGTCCCTTTCAGCTGAGGGTCAATCCAGCCCATATACCCCATCTTGGTCCTTCCGTAGTCTCTCAGCAGTGCCTGAGAGCCCAAGGGCTTGAGACCAGCCAGTCCTCTGGACAACGCCTGGCCCAAGGACCTCCGCCCCCCCGCCCCAGCCCAAGAGCTCCTGCCCATGTGGAGTCTCAGACTGTTCTCTCCAGCTTGGAGGGAGTCATGTGGCTTCTCACAGCCATGCGTCCACCCATTGTTCATGGAGTGAACTCAGTCAACTTCCGCTGTTTCTGTCCCCTAAGCCGTGGACCAGCCCCTTGGGGCAGCAGACTCATAGGACCCACAACTCAGCCCAACAGAACCCACATCCAGAAACATGCCACAGCCCAATAAACCCCCTTAGTTTATTCTTTCTTCCATAGCTTGTATATCCCAGCAAAATCTTTCCAGCAGTATAAAATTACAATGTGATTACATTTTAGTTTTCTTCTAGTAAATGATTATGAAAAAACAGAGTGTTCCCCAATGTCTTTACAAGAAATAACATTACATAGTACAGGTAAAGAAAACAAATTATTTCCAAAACCACATACATTTGTGACCAAGCAACTTGTTATAAATTAAGTAAGTGTAAGCAAGCAAGGTGGTTTTCTTACCCAGTTTCTTTTACTAGCAGGCAGCAATTGGTGGTTACAAAGAATGAAGTAATGATTTTATTATTTATCTTTAAAAATAATCTTGTAAGAATCATTTTAAAAATCACAAATTTGAACTTTTATATAAAAATTAGTCATATCTACTTTAAATACTCAGAGTGCATATCTACTCATTAGCAATTCTTAATAAGTCATATCAAGAAACAGAAGGCAGAAATGGGTATAAGAAGCCAATCATCACTAGTCAAGTCTCAGTGAGAGTTATGTCAGCTAGTGCTGCCATTGTACTTGTTCCCTGACCATAAAGGTTCCCTAGCTTAACTAATAAGAGTGTGCCTTTATGAACTTTAAATTGTTCCCTACAATTTTTTACATCAGAACCAGCAGTATAAACATCTTAAATTCTTAAATTAAGAGGGATTTGAGGGCAGCAAGCAGAGAAGAACTCCATAACAGCACAAAGTTCTCAGGACACATAGTCCTCAGGACTGTGTCACACCAAGGTTCACCCATGTGCTTGTGGTAACCCATGGGCCACATTCTATGAGTTCTAAAGCCATTTGTCGGTCGACCTGCATGGCTCCTTGCAAAAAACAAACCTCAAAAAAGACCATAGATAATATGGAAAACATTTATAGATCCTATGTAAAAGAATTGTATATGTGTATGTATATATATTTATATATATATATATATATCCATATGCATATATATGATATACATACATATATTTAGTTTGAGAATAATCTTGGAATAAGGCTCTACGGGGCAGGGGAAATAATTTTAATGTTCTATTTCTCTAAAAGCTTATAGAAAACTTAATTAGACTCAACAATGCAATCATTAAGAAATGACACAAAGCCTTTCAAATGCATCATTATTTTCCCTGGACTTATCCAACAAGCCATTTCCTGTGTCACTGCACCATGATAGCATCAGTAAACAGGACTGTTGGAAGCTTTCACACATGCTTCATGCCCGAGTCCAGTGCAGGGGGAGTGATAAGATGCTAAGGTTTGCCAAAACATCCTGGATACAATTGCTGGGCTGAATTTCAAACCTTGGCACATAACAGAACCTAACATCAGCTTTGGATGACAGCCCACTGCATCCAGTCTCTCTCTGACTCGACCCCAGTTTGAGCCATGTCCCCTGTCTTTAGTTGCCTAAAGAAGAATTTCTTGATATCACTCAAGTATCTGCCATTTGCTATCATTTATTCTGTGAACATGATAATATTTTAAATCTATGTCAATATAGATAAGCTTTCTGAGGCTTAGCAGACTAAGCAGGTCTTCTAGAACATTCTATTATTATTTTAGTTATTTTCTAGCTTAGTCATTTTAAATTGGCAGCTAGCCCAAAAAGCCATTACCAGACTTATTAGAATCAATTAGTATTCTATTAACAAAAATTAAGTCCAGGCAAACAGAATGGGGAGAGTCAATCTAATATGAAGAGATTCTGCTTCCTATCTATGAGATGCATTTGTATTACACAAGATTGATACAATGATCAGGTGTGAAAATATTTCTGAAAGCATGTCATAAGCTATCAAAGCAAATAGAAAAGAAGCTGGTCAAATTCATTATACAAGAAGCTCTGAGAAGTCTATGTGGAGCCTAAGGACAGGAGCAGAAAGAAAAGCCCTCAGACGGGCATCCCAAAAGTAGAAACTAGTCCAAGCACGATGCCTGCCTGAGGCTCCAGAGCTGCTACACTCCACCTACAGAGAAAACACTACAGTCATCGTATTGGAATGATTATGACAGTGGATTGTGACAAAGACGCTTTGGAGAATAAAAATAGATGATGATATGATAAGGAAAGAAAGTGACATTTGCTGTGACATCTTCTGAGAAAAACTTTGAGCCAAGAAGACCTTCATGAATAGTATTCCAGGAGCTCTCTGCAATCCCCACCCAAAGCATAGCCACCCATGTTATTTCCTGATGGAAAAGCCTACAGTCTTTCAAGGCTAGAAGCCCGAGCTGAGAGTACTGAACAATACACTGTTGCGTTGTCCAGACCAAGAGTATGTTCCACCATTGTGACCTCTCAAAGCTCATCTCCTGCTTCACAGTGCCATCTTGAGATCACACCCATACAGGGCCCTACGTTGCAACTGGACTCTTTAGCAGCTCAGCAATTAGTCCCAACACTCTTCTATAGATATAGGAAGCAGATGAATAAGTTGGTCTTGAACAAATTCAAATAAATGCCAGGTAGCATTTCTCACCAATCCATGACCCCAGGAAGCATCCAGGCTACCGATCCTGAGTGACCCAACACACCAAAGCCTTCGAGAAGCAATCAAATGCACTCGCCCATGTCCCAACAAACATGGTATTGGGAATTGCTGCAAATCTAGACACAGCCCAAGGATACACTAAACCTCAGATGTTTAGAGCCAGTTGATTTTGTGTGTATTTTGGTTTTGTATATTAATATCTCTGAGTGGAGTAAATATACTCCTGTCTGCATATTATGTAGATCAGTGGTTGGTATTATAAGCTGTTTTTCTGCTTTGAGCGTTCCCTGGAATTTCCAGTTTCCTAATAGGGGTCAAGCAACCCATCAAGCACATGAAACTCTGCTGCTCATGGTCCTCAGGATGCCTCAGGAGAGTACCTTAATGATTCTTGACATCCACAGTGTTTTTATCAAGCAGTTAAAATGGACCTATATACTGTCCTTCTTTTAGACATCTAGTCTCTGAGTAGCTGATGCTTGCCCCCTAGAACATATCAAGAATGATAAAAAATGGCTGGTGTGCCATTTCTCCTAGATAGTGAATCTACTGTCCAAGATTTTAAAAAGACATTGGTCAAAACACTAAGTACCTCATGATATAAATAGTGGAAATGAAGCTGCCCATGTTTCTGAGCATCCTTCAAGTCACACCAACCAACGTAGGTACCATCTCTGGTTACTCACAAGATTCATAAGAAGAGCTAAGTAAATGGGTATATTCTAGCTTTGGTGTTGATGCTTATAAAAATGCTGACAACAGTCATTAGTTTGAAAACCAAGATGTGTGCAAAAGCATTGCATGGGGGAAGGGATAATATATATCTTCTTTTTCATGATTTTCCTAAACAATGTAGCTAATAGCCTGAAATGGTGCATACAATTACCATAATATTAATTTTCTTGACAAATATTTATTGAGCATTTACCATGTGCTGGGCATGGTGCCAAGTCTGGAATATACAGTGCACAAGAAGACACTGAGTACCTATCTAAGTAATTTGAAAAATTAATGGTTGTTCTGAAGGAGGTTACAGGGTAGTAGGAGAGATTAGGACAGAGGCATGAAGTTTGAATCCTCTAAGGTAATGCCTTAAAAGATCAACAGGAAACAGATAAAAAGAAAGGAATGAGTGCATTCTTACACTAAAAGAAAGCTACTTCCATTTATGGTCTGAAGATCAATGTGTTATTTTATATGTCCATGCGTCCCTCATATAATTGCCACAGTGACCACTGTGAGCCAAGTATTCCAGTGAGCTAAAGAAAAAAGAAAACCTGTAAGAAAAAAAAGTTGTCTTAACGTGTGACTTCTAATGAGTTTGCAAAACATGCGTAATGACTCAGTAAATACAGCAGAAAACCCAGGATTGTGGAAGATGCACACTAAGGAGTATCAGAATTGTGTGATAATTTAATTTTGATGGTATTTAAATACCTTGTAGATACGAAATCTGCAGTGGCAGGAGGGTTGGATGGACAGGCAAGAAATGTAACTGGGACAAAAATGGTGATTAAGAAGAACAAATTTAAGATATATGTTTTTTGTGATGTACATGTCTGAATGTATGTTCACATGTGTAAAAACACACATGTATATGTGCACATACACATGTGTGTGAGTACATATATGCAGGAATCAACCCCGGATTGGTATTGAGCATCTTTCTCGATTGCTCTCTGCTGTATATAAATGGAGGCAATGTCTCTCACTTGAGTCCATTTTATGAATGTGGCTAGCCAGATTGCCCTAGGCATTCCCCAGTCTCTGCCTTTTTTTAATGATGGGATGCCTACCCAGCCTTTATGTCTTTATGTTGATGCTGGACATTCAAACCATAGTTCTCACATTCATGTTGAAGCTTTTTACCCATTTAACCATCTCCCCAGTGTAGAAGATACATTTTAAAGGAGATGAAAAATAAACAAACAACAACCAAAAACAAAACGAACAAACAAACAAACAAACAAACAAAAAACAAAAACAAGCAATGACCAGTTGATGGAAGAAAGAGTTCTATGAAGCAGATGTGTCATCAATCATGCTTACATTTCTGGTGTGAGCACCATGAAAATGGTTCAGTCACTGTAGAACTGTGACTGAACATGTCCCCTAAAGTTCACGTGCTAGAAATGCTATCATCAGTACAACAGCACTGGGAGGTGATCAGAGTACTGAAGACCTGCTCTCATGAATGGAACCAATGCTATTACCACAGGAGTAGGCTAGTTATCACAAGAGTGGGTTACTCTAGAAATGGCTTCTCACCCCTTGCTGTGTTACTCTTGTGCTTTATAGCCCCCATCATTTGCACAGAGATGGTGCTGACACAGGTGCATGCTCTTTAATTCCCAAAAAACTGAGCACATAGATTTGTGCAAATTGACTGTCTGATTCACACATGCTCTTTATGGCAGTAGGAAGCAGAGTCAAAAGGCGGCTTTAACAAACATATAATGCAGACTATGCATGTACCTTCATCTTTTAAAATTCAAAGAATATGGCACTGCCAAAGTCTCCATTATCACCTCTCTCTCTCTCTCTCTCTCTCTCTCTCTCTCTCTCTCTCTCTCTCTCTCTCTCTCTCTGTGTGTGTGTGTGTGTGTGTGTGTGTGTGTGTGTGCATGCGCAGTGGCTGTGTTTTGCTTTGTAGCAGAGAGGGCAAGAGCTGAGAAAAGAGAATTGCAAACAAGTGCATACCTAAATAATAAAAAATTATTGTGGACTTCTATAGATGCTGCTGGGAGGCTTTCTGATGCAAATATATATCTAAGTTAGCTCTGCTTTCACTGCAGGAACAAAAAAATCAAAGTTAAAAAAAAGCAAGGTTTAGAAAAAAAAAAAACACTGCCACCACAAGCTACAGATTCCATTGTTTCTAGAGAAAAATTCATTTACATCAAATATCTGAAGCTGTCAGTGCACACAAAGACTTTGAAAGCATTTGTTTGGAGCTAATACCGTTCTTTCTATTTATATTCTAATAACTCGTCCACCCCCTTATGATTCTTTGTGAACTTACTCAAGTTTTGGCTCTACTATAGTTTTCTTTTTCTCTCACTGAGACACACTTGTAATCTTTACAGACTGTTTCCAAGAGCAAAGAAGAGAACATTAAAGAAAAACTGAGGTGTCATGTGATGATATGCCTGCTGCTCCCTGAGAGAGAATCTGTTCCCACAATTGCATAAAAGTGAGAAAACCCAATGCCATGAAGGTATGCATCAGATTAGGCCAGGGAAGACCACAGTCAGAAAACACACATCCTAGCCACAGCTTTCAGAGCAGATGAAATTACAAACCCGGATGAAGCCTAATATTCCTAACTTACAAATTACCTTCAGCAAGAACAACCTTTTGTGACCTGTTTATGGAATCATAAATAATCTTTGAGCGTAAAGCACAGAGTCATCATAATATAAAAACATGACTTTAGGAACTAATAAGGCTAAGCAAAACCCAATCAGAAATATGATACAGATGGTCAAGGTCATAGTCCTGCTGAAGTTCTCATGATAAGAATCTGGAATGAAAGAATAGGGGATGGAGAGATGACTCAGTGGTTAAGAGCACTGGCTGCTCTTGTAGGGAACCCAGGTTCTATTACTGCACCCACATCGCGGCTCACAGCCATCTATGACTCCAGTCCCAGAGGATCCAATATCCTCTTCTAGTTCCTGCAGGTACTGCATGCACATGGTGCACAGACATACAAGAAGACAAAACACCCATACTTGATTAGATAGATAGATAGATAGATAGATAGATAGATAGATAGATAGATAGATAGATAATGAATGAATGAATGACTTTTAAAAAGAATCTGGGCCCACACAGTACAGTGAAATAAAGCTAAAATCCTACAGAGGAGCTCTCTAGACAGGGACACCTAGACTAGGAGAAAAAAACTCAAGCCAATGGAGGAAAATTAAGTTACTACTAATTTTTAGTCTTCTCTCTAGTCACAAAAGAGTAGCCTTCTGAAAGGTAACCCTTAGAGATAGCCCCAGTTAAGTTTAGAATTTTTGTAATAGTTTTAGGGTTTTATTTGTTTTTTTTTTTAATTTGGAGTTATTTAATTTTAGCTGTTTTAGCTACCTAGAAAAATTCTGCCATTCTATGGACTCTTTATTTTACATATGCACAGCCCAACCTGCTACCAATGTACCCTATCAGGACAACACACTGGCTAAGAATGATGTACCTCACTAATGCACCATATCACCAGGCCAGCGTTTCCATTAGAGAGTAGTGCCAATGACTGCAGTCCCACGCAGCAGAGTTTACTGCCCTAGAAAGATGTTCTCACATTTTTTCCTTTCTTTCATTCCTTCAGCCTCTGAATCACACCATAGCTTACCTTTTTCAGTGTGTCATACAGTTGAGTTCATGTAACACATAGTCAGGTTAGCTGGCTTCTCTTCACTTGCAAGTGTGAATTTAAGCATATTTAGTACACTGTTTCTTTGAGTGGTAAATCCTCCTCCACTCTCTGATTGTACCATAGGTTGTCTGTTCACCTGCTATTGAGTAAGAACATCTTAGTTGATTCCATGTTTTGTCAAATCTGAATAAAGCTGTTATAAATATGCCTAAATGGTTTTGTATTAAGTTATGTGAGTTTCGAGTTTGAACTAAAATGTATCTCTGATCCAAAACCTATAAAAGTTGGGCATTGACATAAAACCATGAAATCATTATCATTTTCTCAAAGCACAAATTTGCTCATAGAGCACATTTTCTTAACCTCAGAAGTTAAGGGAAACCAGAGAGCCCTACTGAAGATGAACATGGGTT
The DNA here is from genome assembly GCF_011762505.2 of Arvicanthis niloticus. Classification (NCBI taxonomy): domain Eukaryota; kingdom Metazoa; phylum Chordata; class Mammalia; order Rodentia; family Muridae; genus Arvicanthis; species Arvicanthis niloticus. The sequence goes on along the minus strand of NC_047659.1, from coordinate 87,750,025 downwards.
TTTAATCTATGCTGTACACACACACACACACACACACACACACACACACACACACACACACACACGAGAGAGAGAGAGAGAGAGAGAGAGAGAGAGAGAGAGAGAGAGAGAGAGAAAGACAGAGACAAAGAAAGAGAAAGAGACAGAGACAGACAGAGTCCAAAGAAAAGTCAGAGACAACTGATCTGCCATATAGACAGTGACCCCTGGAATATGGAATGATATAATTAAAATTTATTTTCTCAAGCAATGAAAAATAATGAGAACACAGAAAAGTAGAACATAAGAGAAATCACCATTATTAGCAGGAAATTCAGAAAAATACTGTTTCCAAGACAAAAATCAACTATAGTCATTGAAACTAAAACCATTTGAACAGGAACAAGGCAAAACAATAAAATCTTTAAACATTGAAAAGAATAGGACACTAGAAGAAAGCTGTACTGACGTTATTACTGCCTCAGTGAGGAATAACCTGATGAAAACTATGAAGAAGAATGCAGAGCATAGCAGCCATTACACATCTTCATAGATACCCAAAGAAAAAGTAGATCGTGGGAGAGGCTGAATCTGATGCAACAATGACGTCACTGCCTTTGAATGTGTGTGGTTGCAAAGAATAATGATGCTTCTGAAAGTTAATTGCTTCTGCATAGCATAAACATTCTCATTTATTCTGAGACCTACTTTGAGGACTAGAGAAGAGCCATGTTACCACAATCACCCATCACTATTTTTCTTAGAAGTGAGTAAACCCAGAGACACTCAGACATGTGTTCCAAACATGCAGCTTTGGATTCTGGTCCAGGTTTCAAGTACACAGGTGATAGCAGCCACATCAATATCCTCATGGTTATTACATACAGAGAATCCTAAATATGGCTTGACAGGTAGTGTGTTCAGTGTCAGAGCAAAAGTGCAGCAGACCTAGAATATGAAAGTCCCTGTTCCTACCTCATTTGTTAAAAACATTTCTTTATCAATTTTGCCCTTACTTCTCCAGTTTGACTGGAAAAGCCCATTTGCCCACAGTGATACTAGGGCCCATAGCATAGTGATTGACACTTAGTAATGACTGAGTATTGAATCTAAGTTTATGTAGCGAGTGATAAATGATGCTACATCATAAATGAGGGTCATAGACAAAACCAAAATCAAACCCCACAGATTTGTGAGTATAGTACCATAAGGATGATCACCTGAATAGTTAAAACAATAAAGCCAATTATTGCAGAAAAAAGAATGAGATTGTATAATTTATAAATCAGGTGCATCTGTGGCCCTGATTCCTCCCGATCTCGTTCAGCCTTGATTTTCTTTTCCACCAGTTTTGGCTCAACCTGCTTTCTAATCTTAGCCACTACCTAGGAGCCTGTATTCTCTCCAAAGAAAGGATTAAGTCAAATGCTAACTGAATGTACTGAACCCTTTTCTTGCTTGTCATCGTCTGTTTCTTTAGCAACCTTTTGGCTTGCCTTTCCGTTTTTACCATCATGTCTTGATAGGAATGGGGACAAAACAGAATATTCCTTTGTTCCATTGTTTGCTATTTCAAGTTCCATTGTTTTGCTATTATCTTAAAAGAGGTACAGGATCTTAAAAAGACTTGCAATGATAATGTTTTGACATTGTAATTTAGCAAGGCAATGTGGTCGCAATAATCATTCCGCAACACTGTTTCACCACCGTCTTGATGTTGTGAAATGGTCTCTCTAGGCTTACATTTTGCCATTGCCTTGACATTGTAATATGGTCTCTACAGATTTGCATTGAAATTTGTTTTGTCATTGTCTTGATATCATAATGTCCTCTCCATGGACTTCTCTTCACATACATCATCCTCTCCGATGACTTGCGTACCAGCCCCATTACAAGAGCAATGTGCACTGTTAACGTCCCATCCCGGGCAACTGGGAATGATCTTTCATGGTTTCTACTTAACAGTAAGTGTCGCATCTCATCAATAACTATTTTCAAACTCTTTTACCTCAACTCTTCCCAAATCTCATTCTTGATGCAGATTTTTTTTTTTTTACCAAGAAGGAAAGTGGACAAATTCCCATTAGGTAAAATCTACTTGCACATTTTTTCATTTTTAATATTAAACTCACTCACTTTAAAAGCATTAAAGTGCAGTCGATCATGAGGGAGTTTGCTTCTCCAGCCCATAATAGGGAACTATTGCATAGAGTTGTTCCAACCTGGTACGAGAACACAGCAGAGTACATTAGAAGGGAAAGCCTGCTACCTCCTCTATTCACAAAATACCTTTGTAAATCCGTTTCCCCTGTTGAATTGCATCGCTTCTAATGCTTACTGCCTTTGACAATGCCTCTGCTTATATCATCTTTCTGTAGTCTCACACGCACTGAGAGCACTAAGTGGATGTAATATCCATTTTTCTCCTTTCTTTTCCTTACATGCATCAACCATATTTTTTTCTTAGCCATAAAATACATGCATAAATAAAAGTAAAACCTCTAGTGGGACCATGAGGGTTTTTTTTTTTTTTAACAGAAAATGGAATCCTCTCATTTAAAGCCTGTAGGGAGAAAGCACAGGAATAAAGAGGCTTATGAAGTTCTAAAATGGCAGGAATTCTGCTGGCCAGGTGTTAGTTCACCCCCATCAACGGATCTCAGGGAACATGTTCATAAGATCTAGCAGATTTCAGCATGGCACCTAGCACTCGCCTAATGCCTTGCATGTATTATCTTAGTAATGCACACCTAGAATTCTGTAAATTTCCAAGCCATCCTTCTATGGGTTTTACAGAGTCAATGTGCAAGGTCACAGTCAGTTAAAGTTAAAGATATTCTCCTCTCATTTTTCAGCTCAATGACATTGGAACTCCACTACAAGGACACCTTACTGGATGGCATTGTTTAAAGAGCACTCAAAATATACTATTTCACCAGCTTCTAACTCTGAGGTATTCTCCTGTAGGCATGAACACAGACAATGAAGCTTAGTGATGCTAGCTGCATCTGAGATTTTGGGACCAAGAAAACTCACAAATATTCTTGTACCGTTTATTAGTTGCTACGAATATGTGAAATAATTTCAATGGTTACTGCTGTTTTAACATCACATTGTCAATAGATCTACTTGAAATAAGTTAATTGCCATCATACAGAAGTGTGTGTGATTTTATCATGATGTAGTTTATTTAGTATTTTAATCACTGTAACTGTCCATCAATGTAGCTGACTTTCCTTCTGTGATTCAAGTATGTCCACATACTATCTGCAATCTATTTGCATAACCATTTAAAAGCAGTGTATGTTTTATTAGGCAACATTTTACAGAGGAAAAATATCTTTTTTCTGCTACTACAAATAGTCTCTAAAAGTAAAAAAAAAATAGTAATTACAATTTTATGAGAAATTCATAGCTCATATTTTATATTTTAAGAAAAGATTACCTGAGATGACAAGACCTGGCCCCATACTGATAAGGCTTTGTTTCTTTGCCCAAAGACACTTCACTGCTGAATAAACTCAAAGCTTCTCTGACTGTTTCATTCTTACTAGGGGTGGAGACCCTCTTGCACTGAGCTGCACAGTCCTGGCTTAGTCTCAGTCCTGGGTGACCGTAAGAACTTAGGCTGTCCATTTTCTTCCAGTCTTCTATGGTGCTTGGTCTTTCTCATTTCCATTTCTCCACTCAGTTTCTCTATCTAGAGGAGCAGAAACAGACTTTCATCAAGACAGAAAAATAGACATGATCAAAGATGTGTTACCCCAATGTTGCATCTAACAGACAGACCCTCAGAATGGTAGAAAATGAACCTGACTCAGAAAACTAGATTCAATCACCCAGTCCTCAGTTCTATGAACCCTGTGAGAATTAAGCTGCTCTCTCCCTGTATTTGAATCATGTACATCAGTTGTATTGAAAGGAGCAGCCAGGGATGCTTACCAGACACTTGCAAGAAGATCTCAGACATCCAAGTTCCTCACATCTTCTGAAGTTAGCCTGACATTTTCTCAATGACTCTGGCATCAACAAGAATGCCAGTTATCTCACTAGATTGTATGCCAAATTGTTTCAACAATTTCCCCTTCATATAATCGTTGACTGTCAACCACACTACATGCTTTATGTAGATTATTTTCTACATAAATTAACAGAACACATTGATCATCTACTATATAGTCCATAGTGGTGATGATGATACTGTGTAGAAAAAAAAATGACAAATTGCATTGTGTGTCAGAGACTATTCAAAGTATTTTGTGTACATAGCACATTAAATACCCACGTAAATTTTACTATCTTCAATTTATAGAAAAGAAAAGTGAAATACAATTTTAATAACTTACTCAATGTCACATGGAATGGTAAGGGTTGGCAGAGCAAGGAATCAAACCCATTCACTCTAAACCCAGAGCCTCTGTTCCAATCACTATGGGCTGTTTTACTAAGACGGATAAGATGCACATCAGATCTTCCTCCCAGAGCCCATGTGATATTAGTGTATTCCAACTAGAGGAGAGCAACAAAGACCTGCAGCTCCCTGCATATTCTCCCAATAGTGTTTCATCTGCTTCCCTCAGTGGCTCTGAAGAGAGACAGAAAAGACATTTGCATCTTTATCACATCCATAATAAATGGTAACTTTGTTTTAATGTGCAGAAAAAGATATTTAAACTTGAGAAGAAAATAATGTAGAGGTACTAAAACATGATTTCTTGAAATTTCTTTTATTTAATTCAACATCAGGTTATTATCAAGGCCCAGTGGTGAGGAACTGCTTTTACAGTTTAAAACAAAATAAAACAAAAACAACAACAATACACACACACACAAACCCTCTATCATCTGTAACAAACACCAGTACAGGATAACAACACCAGTGTCAGTGCCTCAGGGATCTGATTCTCACTCAAAACTAGTTTTACTTAATCTAATAACAGAGACTTCAAACCCTGAAGATTCTATCAAGATTTTGAACCCACAGACAACAACCATTTGACTGGAGCTATTTGCCAAAATAATACTGTTGAACATAAAAGACTGTAACTGTCTCTCCTCTTTAAGGATGGGAGTGAGGGATATAAATATAATTCTGCAGAACTTAGTGATGGTCATAATTAATGAAGCTGCAAACATCTGGACTTAGTCTTCATCTGCAAAGACCTTCTGGGAGTAATACTGTAGAAACATATTTGGTTTGTTTATCTGTTTGAGATAGGGTCTCCCTATGTTGCTGCCTTCAAATCCCTGATCCTTCCACACATGTCTGCAAGTGTTAAGTTCAAAGATGTGCACTACCATAGCTATTCCTCTTAAACTTTTCATGTGTATTTGGTTTGTCCTTTCATGCTCTAATTCTATTCCTGTGTCCATCTCCTATCCATAATGCTGTTCTCTCTGCACTCTTTCTAACACAGCATCCAGTAAATATCTATTTGATGACTATCACTTGTGACAAAGGGAATCCCATCTTCCTTGGAAATAATGACCTTGTCAACTTGATTTTTAAAGACCAGAGGAGCAAGATCATAGTTTCACTTATCATGCTACAACTGTATATTGCAATGTTGGCTGGAGATTCTTTAGTTGTGAAGTTTAAGGGGGTATTAACATGCATGATAAGCACTGGAAATACTGTGGAGACTGCACAGAATATTACGAGAATCTTCTTAACCTTGGGTAAGGAGGACCTAAAATGTCTTTTCTAGCTTGTGAAATGGGAGCTCAGGTTTTAGAGCAAAGCAAGTCTCAGCACACATTCACATTTGGAAGTGATGCGGTTGACCTCATAGAGCTCAGTAAATAGATAACGGGATGAAACCCCTTGATGTTTGCCTAGCATGTTATAGATGCTCAACCCATGTTGATTTCTCCCTCTATACTTTCTCCCCTGATTTTGCCACATTAGAAACGAACACTGAGAGACTTGGCATTTATCTTTCTACATGTGCCTAGAGTCAATGGGAGCTTCATTTGGTATTTTGCAGATAACCATGTTAAACAGGGTCAAGATGAAAACTCACTTATTTCCTTGTTAAAAGTATCACCAAATGTTTCTTAACATATAGAAGTTGATTCTCAGGTACTTCAACTTGTTGGGGGCATCAGTAGGAAAATGACTATACTCTAATGTTTGTCAGGACTTTAACAACAAAAATCACCAATAGATGTCCTAAGATTCCTAGACATAATTATATCAGTTTTATACAAAGATTATTTATCCATTATTGTTGGGACTGGTATGTATTTCTAATCTTCCTTTTTAAAGAAGGTGTTAAAATCAGGAGCCAGTGACAGAACTGTCATTTAACTTGTAGGTTTAGGACCCCAAAAAGGTCAATATTTAATGGGAGTTTTTCTGGGGGAAAAAGGCAATTTTCCAGTATCTATAATTAATCAATCAAGAAGTTCAGACATTTAAATAATAATTACTCACAAAGTAAAGGGGAAAGTGTTGCCTGATAAGAATAGGTTCTAAAATATTCATGTAATAGAATAGAGCACCCTGTGTTTGGGCTAAAATGTAACATTTGGTTTTCATTTTGCACTATTCAATTTTACAGGCATGAAATTCCCAGTAATATCTACATAGCAAGAGCAAAGTATCAGTCAAAATCCACCAGACAGATGTGAAAATTGAATTTTCCAGTAAGTTATAATGTAAAAGTGAATGCTGGTGCATTGCAGGGTTGGATGGCAGAGGGGAACATTGTCTGAAGATGTGGGTTGCAACTACAGCAATGTGGCAAATTGTGATTACAAAAATTCGAGACAGTACTCCACCAATAAGTACGAGCAAGGGCAAAAGAAATTTCCCTGAGTGACTCAGATGTTTAATATCAAACTAAGCACAGCAGACAGGCTTGTCTTCTGCTTACTACACCAAGCACATAGCAGTGCTTAGGCACAGAAGGTCTGCTGTAACTGAGGAACACAGCCTTGGTGGTAGATCTTTCACCACAGAACTGCTCTGAAAAGAGACACTTGGATTTTATGGACTTTGCTTCTTTATTCTTCCAGAGAGTCAATATGATTAAATCTGAATATGGTCATGAAATGTCTTACATTTTCATATGTGTTACAAACTATGTAGACAAGTGATCCTAACAGATTGGAGACTGTCCATGGTGACAATGAGCAAACACGGATGTTCATATGTGCATGGCTATAGAGCAGTATGCTTTTTCTTACTGTTTTCACATGTACCCTCTCATTATATTACATTGCAATGCTGCAGCAGATAGATTATTAATAGAACGCCCAGTGCCAAAATACGCACATAAAAAATTGGGGAATTGTGCATACATTGGGTATGTGGTTTTATATAAGAACTTACTTAGACTTTGCAGTTTTTTTAACTTCCCATTCTGCGTTTGTTTGTTCTGTTTTCTGAGACAAAGGCTTACTATGAAGCTGAACCTGGCCTTGAGCTCCTAACCCTGCTACATAGAACACAGTCATGTGCCACCATACCCAGCTCATTCTGCTTCTGAAAGCTCTGCATGAAGGCTCACATTCAT